>NC_092231.1:15455696-15468293 GCF_036320965.1 Panulirus ornatus | reverse complement strand
ATAATTCCAGTAAGAAGTATTTCAATGCTTAACAATTCAAAAAAATTTTTTGGTTTAAAAAAAAAACCTTAAAATTGGGGGTTTTATAAAAATAAAATATACGATTATTTTCATGTGAAAACATATTAGATGAAATTCAAGGTTGTTAACCTTATAATTGTTATAAGTAATCAAATTCCATTTTTTCAATTTGACGAAAAATTTATGGAACTTTTAATTTCCCAACATTTTTCCCGAATTTTCAGGACGTTTTCAATATTTATTTTTCAATTTCAAAAAAAGTTTTTTAGCTAAAAAATACTGAATATATGCAATTTTTTGATTTGCAGAATAGTTTCCAATTAAATCAATAAGAAGTATTTTTCATGCTGAATACATATCTAGGTTAAAATATCATTGGTTATATTTAAGACCCTTGAATGGGTGTTAAATATATCAATCGTAAAAAATAATCTGATTATTTGCACGTAGTTACTGCGTAAATTAGATATGAACTTCGAGTGTTTTAATACATTTTCCCCCGATTATTTGAAGTATAGAAGAGTTTCAATATCTCATTTTTCAATTCTGAAACAAAAAGTTTTTGGAGCTAAAAAATACCCTGCAATTTTTGGCACTTTTTGCAGAAAAATCGATTTCCTTTAAAATCTCAATATAAGAAGTATTTTTCATGCTGAATACAAATCTGGTTTTGAAATATCATTTGGTCGTATTTCAGATGCTTAACTAAGGTCTTAAATTAAGTCAATCTAAGAATATCATCAATTATCCATCGCATTTACTGCGTAATTAGAATGAACTCGGAGTAGTGTGATATATTTTTCCTGATAATTTCAAGTATAGAAGTGTTTCAATATCTCATTTCTCAATTTTCAAACAAAAAATTTTTTTTAGCTAAAAAAATACCCTGAACTATTACCTGCAATTTTTTGTACTTTTTGCAGAAAATTAGATTTCCTTTAAAGTCTCATTATAAGAAGTATTTTTCATGCTGAATACATATCTAGGGTTGAAATATCATTTGGTTATATTTAAGACCCTTAATGGGGCTGTTAAATATAATCAATCTAAAAATATAATCTGATTATTTGCATCGTAGTTACTGCGTAATTAGAATGAACTTCGAGTGTTTTAATACATTTTCCCCCGATTATTTGAAGTATAGAAGAGTTTCAATATCTCATTTTTCAATTCTGAAACAAAAAGTTTTGGAGCTAAAAATACCCTGAACTATTACCTGCAATTTTTGGCACTTTTTGCAGAAAAATCGATTTCCTTTAAAATCTCAATATAAGAAGTATTTTTCATGCTGAATACAAATCTGGTTTTGAAATATCATTTGGTCGTATTTCAGATGCTTAACTAAGGTCTTAAATTAAGTCAATCTAAGAATATCATCAATTATCCATCGCATTTACTGCGTAATTAGAATGAACTCGGAGTAGTGTGATATATTTTTCCTGATTATTTCAAGTATAGAAGTGTTTCAATATCTCATTTCTCAATTTTCAAACAAAAAGTTTTTTTTTAGCTAAAAATACCCTGAACTATTACCTGCAATTTTTTGTACTTTTTGCAGAAAATTAGATTTCCTTTAAAGTCTCATTATAAGAAGTATTTTTCATGCTGAATACATATCTAGGGTTGAAATATCATTTGGTTATATTTAAGACCCTTAATGGGGCTGTTAAATATAATCAATCTAAAAATATAATCTGATTATTTGCATCGTAGTTACTGCGTAATTAGAATGAACTTCGAGTGTTTTAATACATTTTCCCCCGATTATTTGACGTATAGAAGTGTTTCAATATCTCATTTTTCAATTCTGAAACAAAAAGTTTTTGGAGCTAAAAAATACCCTGAACTATTACCTGCAATTTTTGGCACTTTTTGCAGAAAAATAGATTTCCTTTAAAATCTCAATATAAGAAGTATTCTTTATGCTGAATACAAATTTGGAGTTGAAATATCATTTGGTCGTATTTCAGAAGCTTAATTAGGCTGTTAAATTAAGTCAATCTAAGAATATCATCTCTATGCATCGTGTTTACTACGTAATTAGAATGGATTCGGAGTATTGTGATATATTTTTCCTGAGTATTTCAAGTATAGAAGTATTTCAATATCATTTTTCAATTTTCAAACAAAAAGTTTTTTGAGCTAAAAAATAGAAAATTAGAAAATTAGAATTTGTATAAAATCTCATTATAAGAAGTATTTTTCATGCTGAATACATATCTAGGGTTGAAATATCATTTGGTTGTGTTTAAGACCCTTAATGAATTTGTTAAATAAAGTCAATCTAAAACTATCATCTGATTATTTGCATCGTGGTTACTGCGTAATTACAATGAACTTTGAGTATTGCGATACATTTTCCCTGATTATTTCAAGTTTAGAAGTGTTTCAATATCTCATTTTTCAATTTTCAAACAAAAAGTTTTTTTAG
Organism: Panulirus ornatus; assembly: GCF_036320965.1. Taxonomy (NCBI): domain Eukaryota; kingdom Metazoa; phylum Arthropoda; class Malacostraca; order Decapoda; family Palinuridae; genus Panulirus; species Panulirus ornatus. Next base: position 15,465,841 of record NC_092231.1, on the reverse strand, counting down.
CTAAAAAATACCCTGAACTATTACCTGCAATTTTTTGTACTTTTTGCAGAAAATTAGATTTCCTTTAAAGTCTCATTATAAGAAGTATTTTTCATGCTGAATACATATCTAGGGTTAAAATATCATTTGGTTATATTTAAGACCCTTAGTAAGGGCTGTTAAATATAATCAATCTAAAAATATAATCTGATTATTTGCATCGTAGTTACTGCGTAATTAGAATGAACTTCGAGTGTTTTAATACATTTTCCCCCGATTATTTGAAGTATAGAAGAGTTTCAATATCTCATTTTTCAATTCTGAAACAAAAAGTTTTTGGAGCTAAAAAATACCCTGAACTATTACCTGCAATTTTTGGCACTTTTTGCAGAAAAATCGATTTCCTTTAAAATCTCAATATAAGAAGTATTTTTCATGCTGAATACAAATCTGGTTTTGAAATATCATTTGGTCGTATTTCAGATGCTTAACTAAGGTCTTAAATTAAGTCAATCTAAGAATATCATCAATTATCCATCGCATTTACTGCGTAATTAGAATGAACTCGGAGTAGTGTGATATATTTTTCCTGATTATTTCAAGTATACAAGTGTTTCAATATCTCATTTCTCAATTTTCAAACAAAAAGTTTTTTTTAGCTAAAAAAATACCCTGAACTATTACCTGCAATTTTTTGTACTTTTTGCAGAAAATTAGATTTCCTTTAAAGTCTCATTATAAGAAGTATTTTTCATGCTGAATACATATCTAGGGTTGAAATATCATTTGGTTATATTTAAGACCCTTAATGGGGCTGTTAAATATAATCAATCTAAAAATATAATCTGATTATTTGCATCGTAGTTACTGCGTAATTAGAATGAACTTCGAGTGTTTTAATACATTTTCCCCCGATTATTTGAAGTATAGAAGAGTTTCAATATCTCATTTTTCAATTCTGAAACAAAAAGTTTTTGGAGCTAAAAAATACCCTGAACTATTACCTGCAATTTTTGGCACTTTTTGCAGAAAAATCGATTTCCTTTAAAATCTCAATATAAGAAGTATTTTTCATGCTGAATACAAATCTGGTTTTGAAATATCATTTGGTCGTATTTCAGATGCTTAACTAAGGTCTTAAATTAAGTCAATCTAAGAATATCATCAATTATCCATCGCATTTACTGCGTAATTAGAATGAACTCGGAGTAGTGTGATATATTTTTCCTGATTATTTCAAGTATAGAAGTGTTTCAATATCTCATTTCTCAATTTTCAAACAAAAAGTTTTTTTTAGCTAAAAAATACCCTGAACTATTACCTGCAATTTTTTGTACTTTTTGCAGAAAATTAGATTTCCTTTAAAGTCTCATTATAAGAAGTATTTTTCATGCTGAATACATATCTAGGGTTGAAATATCATTTGGTTATATTTAAGACCCTTAATGGGGCTGTTAAATATAATCACTCTAAAAATATAATCTGATTATTTGCATCGTAGTTACTGCGTAATTAGAATGAACTTCGAGTGTTTTAATACATTTTCCCCCGATTATTTGACGTATAGAAGTGTTTCAATATCTCATTTTTCAATTCTGAAACAAAAAGTTTTTGGAGCTAAAAAATACCCTGAACTATTACCTGCAATTTTTGGCACTTTTTGCAGAAAAATAGATTTCCTTTAAAATCTCAATATAAGAAGTATTCTTTATGCTGAATACAAATTTGGAGTTGAAATATCATTTGGTCGTATTTCAGAAGCTTAATTAGGCTGTTAAATTAAGTCAATCTAAGAATATCATCTCTATGCATCGTGTTTACTACGTAATTAGAATGGATTCGGAGTATTGTGATATATTTTTCCTGAGTATTTCAAGTATAGAAGTATTTCAATATCATTTTTCAATTTTCAAACAAAAAGTTTTTTGAGCTAAAAAATAGAAAATTAGAAAATTAGAATTTGTATAAAATCTCATTATAAGAAGTATTTTTCATGCTGAATACATATCTAGGGTTGAAATATCATTTGGTTGTGTTTAAGACCCTTAATGAATTTGTTAAATAAAGTCAATCTAAAACTATCATCTGATTATTTGCATCGTGGTTACTGCGTAATTACAATGAACTTTGAGTATTGCGATACATTTTCCCTGATTATTTCAAGTTTAGAAGTGTTTCAATATCTCATTTTTCAATTTTCAAACAAAAAGTTTTTTTAGCTAAAAAATACCCTGAACTATTACCTGCAATTTTTTGTACTTTTTGCAGAAAATTAGATTTCCTTTAAAGTCTCATTATAAGAAGTATTTTTCATGCTGAATACATATCTAGGGTTAAAATATCATTTGGTTATATTTAAGACCCTTAGTAAGGCTGTTAAATATAATCAATCTAAAAATATAATCTGATTATTTGCATCGTAGTTACTGCGTAATTAGAATGAACTTCGAGTGTTTTAATACATTTTCCCCCGATTATTTGAAGTATAGAAGAGTTTCAATATCTCATTTTTCAATTCTGAAACAAAAAGTTTTTGGAGCTAAAAAATACCCTGAACTATTACCTGCAATTTTTGGCACTTTTTGCAGAAAAATCGATTTCCTTTAAAATCTCAATATAAGAAGTATTTTTCATGCTGAATACAAATCTGGTTTTGAAATATCATTTGGTCGTATTTCAGATGCTTAACTAAGGTCTTAAATTAAGTCAATCTAAGAATATCATCAATTATCCATCGCATTTACTGCGTAATTAGAATGAACTCGGAGTAGTGTGATATATTTTTCCTGATTATTTCAAGTATACAAGTGTTTCAATATCTCATTTCTCAATTTTCAAACAAAAAAATTTTTTTAGCTAAAAAAATACCCTGAACTATTACCTGCAATTTTTTGTACTTTTTGCAGAAAATTAGATTTCCTTTAAAGTCTCATTATAAGAAGTATTTTTCATGCTGAATACATATCTAGGGTTGAAATATCATTTGGTTATATTTAAGACCCTTAATGGGGCTGTTAAATATAATCACTCTAAAAATATAATCTGATTATTTGCATCGTAGTTACTGCGTAATTAGAATGAACTTCGAGTGTTTTAATACATTTTCCCCCGATTATTTGAAGTATAGAAGAGTTTCAATATCTCATTTTTCAATTCTGAAACAAAAAGTTTTTGGAGCTAAAAAATACCCTGAACTATTACCTGCAATTTTTGGCACTTTTTGCAGAAAAATAGATTTCCTTTAAAATCTCAATATAAGAAGTATTCTTTATGCTGAATACAAATTTGGAGTTGAAATATCATTTGGTCGTATTTCAGAAGCTTAATTAGGCTGTTAAATTAAGTCAATCTAAGAATATCATCTCTATGCATCGTGTTTACTACGTAATTAGAATGGATTCGGAGTATTGTGATATATTTTTCCTGAGTATTTCAAGTATAGAAGTATTTCAATATCATTTTTCAATTTTCAAACAAAAAGTTTTTTGAGCTAAAAAATAGAAAATTAGAAAATTAGAATTTGTATAAAATCTCATTATAAGAAGTATTTTTCATGCTGAATACATATCTAGGGTTGAAATATCATTTGGTTGTGTTTAAGACCCTTAATGAATTTGTTAAATAAAGTCAATCTAAAACTATCATCTGATTATTTGCATCGTGGTTACTGCGTAATTACAATGAACTTTGAGTATTGCGATACATTTTCCCTGATTATTTCAAGTTTAGAAGTGTTTCAATATCTCATTTTTCAATTTTCAAACAAAAAGTTTTTTTAGCTAAAAAATACCCTGAACTATTACCTGCAATTTTTTGTACTTTTTGCAGAAAATTAGATTTCCTTTAAAGTCTCATTATAAGAAGTATTTTTCATGCTGAATACATATCTAGGGTTAAAATATCATTTGGTTATATTTAAGACCCTTAGTAAGGCTGTTAAATATAATCAATCTAAAAATATAATCTGATTATTTGCATCGTAGTTACTGCGTAATTAGAATGAACTTCGAGTGTTTTAATACATTTTCCCCCGATTATTTGAAGTATAGAAGAGTTTCAATATCTCATTTTTCAATTCTGAAACAAAAAGTTTTTGGAGCTAAAAAATACCCTGAACTATTACCTGCAATTTTTGGCACTTTTTGCAGAAAAATCGATTTCCTTTAAAATCTCAATATAAGAAGTATTTTTCATGCTGAATACAAATCTGGTTTTGAAATATCATTTGGTCGTATTTCAGATGCTTAACTAAGGTCTTAAATTAAGTCAATCTAAGAATATCATCAATTATCCATCGCATTTACTGCGTAATTAGAATGAACTCGGAGTAGTGTGATATATTTTTCCTGATTATTTCAAGTATAGAAGTGTTTCAATATCTCATTTCTCAATTTTCAAACAAAAAATTTTTTTTAGCTGAAAAAATACCCTGAACTATTACCTGCAATTTTTTGTACTTTTTGCAGAAAATTAGATTTCCTTTAAAGTCTCATTATAAGAAGTATTTTTCATGCTGAATACATATCTAGGGTTGAAATATCATTTGGTTATATTTAAGACCCTTAATGGGGCTGTTAAATATAATCAATCTAAAAATATAATCTGATTATTTGCATCGTAGTTACTGCGTAATTAGAATGAACTTCGAGTGTTTTAATACATTTTCCCCCGATTATTTGAAGTATAGAAGAGTTTCAATATCTCATTTTTCAATTCTGAAACAAAAAGTTTTTGGAGCTAAAAAATACCCTGAACTATTACCTGCAATTTTTGGCACTTTTTGCAGAAAAATCGATTTCCTTTAAAATCTCAATATAAGAAGTATTTTTCATGCTGAATACAAATCTGGTTTTGAAATATCATTTGGTCGTATTTCAGATGCTTAACTAAGGTCTTAAATTAAGTCAATCTAAGAATATCATCAATTATCCATCGCATTTACTGCGTAATTAGAATGAACTCGGAGTAGTGTGATATATTTTTCCTGATTATTTCAAGTATAGAAGTGTTTCAATATCTCATTTCTCAATTTTCAAACAAAAAGTTTTTTTTAGCTAAAAAATACCCTGAACTATTACCTGCAATTTTTTGTACTTTTTGCAGAAAATTAGATTTCCTTTAAAGTCTCATTATAAGAAGTATTTTTCATGCTGAATACATATCTAGGGTTGAAATATCATTTGGTTATATTTAAGACCCTTAATGGGGCTGTTAAATATAATCAATCTAAAAATATAATCTGATTATTTGCATCGTAGTTACTGCGTAATTAGAATGAACTTCGAGTGTTTTAATACATTTTCCCCCGATTATTTGAAGTATAGAAGAGTTTCAATATCTCATTTTTCAATTCTGAAACAAAAAGTTTTTGGAGCTAAAAAATACCCTGAACTATTACCTGCAATTTTTGGCACTTTTTGCAGAAAAATCGATTTCCTTTAAAATCTCAATATAAGAAGTATTTTTCATGCTGAATACAAATCTGGTTTTGAAATATCATTTGGTCGTATTTCAGATGCTTAACTAAGGTCTTAAATTAAGTCAATCTAAGAATATCATCAATTATCCATCGCATTTACTGCGTAATTAGAATGAACTCGGAGTAGTGTGATATATTTTTCCTGATTATTTCAAGTATAGAAGTGTTTCAATATCTCATTTCTCAATTTTCAAACAAAAAATTTTTTTTAGCTGAAAAAATACCCTGAACTATTACCTGCAATTTTTTGTACTTTTTGCAGAAAATTAGATTTCCTTTAAAGTCTCATTATAAGAAGTATTTTTCATGCTGAATACATATCTAGGGTTGAAATATCATTTGGTTATATTTAAGACCCTTAATGGGGCTGTTAAATATAATCAATCTAAAAATATAATCTGATTATTTGCATCGTAGTTACTGCGTAATTAGAATGAACTTCGAGTGTTTTAATACATTTTCCCCCGATTATTTGAAGTATAGAAGAGTTTCAATATCTCATTTTTCAATTCTGAAACAAAAAGTTTTTGGAGCTAAAAAATACCCTGAACTATTACCTGCAATTTTTGGCACTTTTTGCAGAAAAATCGATTTCCTTTAAAATCTCAATATAAGAAGTATTTTTCATGCTGAATACAAATCTGGTTTTGAAATATCATTTGGTCGTATTTCAGATGCTTAACTAAGGTCTTAAATTAAGTCAATCTAAGAATATCATCAATTATCCATCGCATTTACTGCGTAATTAGAATGAACTCGGAGTAGTGTGATATATTTTTCCTGATTATTTCAAGTATAGAAGTGTTTCAATATCTCATTTCTCAATTTTCAAACAAAAAAATTTTTTTAGCTAAAAAAATACCCTGAACTATTACCTGCAATTTTTTGTACTTTTTGCAGAAAATTAGATTTCCTTTAAAGTCTCATTATAAGAAGTATTTTTCATGCTGAATACATATCTAGGGTTGAAATATCATTTGGTTATATTTAAGACCCTTAATGGGGCTGTTAAATATAATCAATCTAAAAATATAATCTGATTATTTGCATCGTAGTTACTGCGTAATTAGAATGAACTTCGAGTGTTTTAATACATTTTCCCCCGATTATTTGAAGTATAGAAGAGTTTCAATATCTCATTTTTCAATTCTGAAACAAAAAGTTTTTGGAGCTAAAAAATACCCTGAACTATTACCTGCAATTTTTGGCACTTTTTGCAGAAAAATCGATTTCCTTTAAAATCTCAATATAAGAAGTATTTTTCATGCTGAATACAAATCTGGTTTTGAAATATCATTTGGTCGTATTTCAGATGCTTAACTAAGGTCTTAAATTAAGTCAATCTAAGAATATCATCAATTATCCATCGCATTTACTGCGTAATTAGAATGAACTCGGAGTAGTGTGATATATTTTTCCTGATTATTTCAAGTATAGAAGTGTTTCAATATCTCATTTCTCAATTTTCAAACAAAAATTTTTTTTAGCTAAAAAATACCCTGAACTATTACCTGCAATTTTTTGTACTTTTTGCAGAAAATTAGATTTCCTTTAAAGTCTCATTATAAGAAGTATTTTTCATGCTGAATACATATCTAGGGTTGAAATATCATTTGGTTATATTTAAGACCCTTAATGGGGCTGTTAAATATAATCAATCTAAAAATATAATCTGATTATTTGCATCGTAGTTACTGCGTAATTAGAATGAACTTCGAGTGTTTTAATACATTTTCCCCCGATTATTTGAAGTATAGAAGAGTTTCAATATCTCATTTTTCAATTCTGAAACAAAAAGTTTTTGGAGCTATTTTTGGCACTTTTTGCAGAAAAATCGATTTCCTTTAAAATCTCAATATAAGAAGTATTTTTCATGCTGAATACAAATCTGGTTTTGAAATATCATTTGGTCGTATTTCAGATGCTTAACTAAGGTCTTAAATTAAGTCAATCTAAGAATATCATCAATTATCCATCGCATTTACTGCGTAATTAGAATGAACTCGGAGTAGTGTGATATATTTTTCCTGATTATTTCAAGTATACAAGTGTTTCAATATCTCATTTCTCAATTTTCAAACAAAAAGTTTTTTTTAGCTAAAATACCCTGAACTATTACCTGCAATTTTTTGTACTTTTTGCAGAAAATTAGATTTCCTTTAAAGTCTCATTATAAGAAGTATTTTTCATGCTGAATACATATCTAGGGTTGAAATATCATTTGGTTATATTTAAGACCCTTAATGGGCTGTTAAATATAATCAATCTAAAAATATAATCTGATTATTTGCATCGTAGTTACTGCGTAATTAGAATGAACTTCGAGTGTTTTAATACATTTTCCCCCGATTATTTGAAGTATAGAAGAGTTTCAATATCTCATTTTTCAATTCTGAAACAAAAAGTTTTTGGAGCTAAAAAATACCCTGAACTATTACCTGCAATTTTTGGCACTTTTTGCAGAAAAATCGATTTCCTTTAAAATCTCAATATAAGAAGTATTTTTCATGCTGAATACAAATCTGGTTTTGAAATATCATTTGGTCGTATTTCAGATGCTTAACTAAGGTCTTAAATTAAGTCAATCTAAGAATATCATCAATTATCCATCGCTTTTACTGCGTAATTAGAATGAACTCGGAGTAGTGTGATATATTTTTCCTGATTATTTCAAGTATAGAAGTGTTTCAATATCTCATTTCTCAATTTTCAAACAAAAAGTTTTTTTTAGCTAAAATACCCTGAACTATTACCTGCAATTTTTTGTACTTTTTGCAGAAAATTAAATTTCCTTTAAAGTCTCATTATAAGAAGTATTTTTCATGCTGAATACATATCTAGGGTTGAAATATCATTTGGTTATATTTAAGACCCTTAGTAGGGCTGTTAAATATAATCAATCTAAAAATATAATCTGATTATTTGCATCGTAGTTACTGCGTAATTAGAATGAACTTCGAGTGTTTTAATACATTTTCCCCCGATTATTTGACGTATAGAAGTGTTTCAATATCTCATTTTTCAATTCTGAAACAAAAAGTTTTTTGAGCTAAAAAATACCCTGAACTATTTATTACCTGCAATTACCTGCAAGGTTATTAGGTACAGTAGGGTTGAGGGTCAAGTCAATTGGGAGGCGAGTTTGAATGGAGAAAAACTGGAGGAAGTGAAGTGTTTTAGATATCTGGGAGTGGATCTGGCAGCGGATGGAACCATGGAAGCGGAAGTGGATCATAGGGTGGGGAAGGGGGCGAAAATTCTGGGGGCCTTGAAGAATGTGTGGAAGTCGAGAACATTATCTCGGAAAGCAAAAATGGGTATGTATGAAGGAATAGTGGTTCCAACAATGTTGTATGGTTGCGAGGCGTGGGCTATGGATAGAGTTGTGCGCAGGAGGTTGGATGTGCTGGAAATGAGATGTTTGAGGACAATGTGTGGTGTGAGGTGGTTTGATCGAGTGAGTAATGTAAGGGTAAGAGAGATGTGTGGAAATAAAAAGAGCGTGGTTGAGAGAGCAGAAGAGGGTGTTTTGAAGTGGTTTGGGCACATGGAGAGGATGAGTGAGGAAAGATTGACCAAGAGGATATATGTGTCGGAGGTGGAGGGAACAAGGAGAAGAGGGAGACCAAATTGGAGGTGGAAAGATGGAATGAAAAAGATTTTGTGTGATCGGGGCCTGAACATGCAGGAGGGTGAAAGGAGGGCAAGGAATAGAGTGAACTGGAGCGATGTGGTATACCGGGGTTGACGTGCTGTCAGTGGATTGAATCAAGGCATGTGAAGCGTTTGGGGTAAACCATGGAAAGCTGTGTAGGTATGTATATTTGCGTGTGTGGACGTATGTATATACATGTGTATGGGGGGGGTTGGGCCATTTCTTTCGTCTGTTTCCTTGCGCTACCTCGCAAACGCGGGAGACAGCGACAAAGTATAATAAAAAAATAAAAAAATAAAATATATATATATATATATATATATATATATATATATATATATATATATATATATATATATATATATATATATACACGAACAAAGTGCATAGGAACGCCCACCTTCATAGAACATACAAACCTCCAACAGCCAGGATCGAACCAGGGGTCTCGGGTTCGATCCTGGCTGTTGGAGGTTTGTATGATATATATATATATATATATATATATATATATATATATATATATATATATATATATATATATATATATATATATATATATATATATATATATGTTCCTTGTGTCGGGAGGAAGAATTCCACCTCCGTAATCCCAGTGTGCCGTGGAAGGCAACCCAAAACGGCGCGAGTCGGGGGCTGACAACCCGCCCTCAACACTGGCCCAGGCCGGGAAGTCTAGATGTACGTGAAGGTAACCAAGATGAGGAGAAAGGAGAGATAGGTAGTACATTTGAGGAAAGAAACCTGGATGGTCTGTCTCTGTGTGAAAGAAGGTTCAACGGCAAAGGGGAAGAACTGTTTAGAGATGTCTCCTCCTGAAGTAAGAATGTGTGAGAGGGTGTAAAGAAGTAAATTCGGGGACTAATGTGGGTAAAAATGCAAGTGGAGAGCGAGAAATGGGTCATTATTTTCGGACTGTCGGAAAAGCACTTCTCTCTCTGGACTCCAGGAAGGCAAATGGGTCTGATGGCACCCATCCCCGTGTACTGAAAGAGTGCGCCTCTGAACCTG
>NC_092231.1:15258196-15450696 GCF_036320965.1 Panulirus ornatus | reverse complement strand
GTGCGACAGTTGGGTATAACGGCCTGACTTTGGGTCTGTCTCTCAAGCATTGGACGAGAGACCCAAGGGCCGTGCCATCAAGGTCAAGGATCGTACAGTCGTACTCAAAGGGGTCGTGCGCCTCCGCATCCAAGGCTCGCACTGAGGAGGAGGTTCCAGGATCTTTGAAACACGTCTGCGATTCTACGTGGGTCAAATTTCCCGGGTCTTCCCGGGTCACGGGATACACTGCGTTAGTCACTGATGTTGAGTGGGAGCGGGCAGGACAGTTCGCTCTCCCCGCCGGGAGCGTTATGGGCCATTTGGTGCCCGAACTCCGCCAGCCAAGTGCGCGGGGTGTCGTTGTGATCTGCCACCACCAGGTTCATACCGACGGCAGGAAGGGGCGTGTAACTGCGTCGTAATTGGAATTTAGGGTGATAACGTGACGGTACCTTTTAGCGGGACATTGACGCCCCGGAGTTGAACAAGGTTAAGGTGCGATAACTTGTGCGGCCGGCTATTTTCCCAGCTCGTCCCTCTATGCCCTCGAGAGGAGGGCAGCCACGGAGGCGTGAGGAACATACTGCACCTGTAATACTCAGCGACCATCAGAAAAAAAAAAATCTCTTAAGTGAATAGAAAGACAGATGTGTTGACGTAACCCCGTATGAACGAAGGAACGACCCTCGAACACAGCAGTTCGACCCTTGAGCATCTGGGGTTGACTTCAGGGTAGGAAGATATGACCCTTTTTTTTTCACCTTTGTCATTATACCCTTAAGTCGTCTCATGGTCATCAAGGGGTCACAGTTAGAAATCTTCAAATTTCTCTCTATCAGATTTCTTCGAAGGATCATGCGGTCATTTCTGCGCACGGAGGAGCACGGGTGTCTATATGATATTACTCTGGTGGACGCACACACCACTCCCGGCCCTTGCATGCCATCCACCTCAGAAAAAAAATGACGACCGTGAGAGAGGAGCGACCGATGGACGAGAGAGCTCCCTCGTAGGACACGGGCAGCAAAAAAAAAAAAAAGAGAGAGGAAGTCTTTGGTGAGAGTAATTATTAATCAATTGTGTTTACTCCAGTTAGCCAGGTCGCCTTCAAGTCGGAGGATGCGCGGAGGGGCTCCGACCGGCCAAGAATCCCGATAAACAAAATATCGAATATTAGATATGGAGCCATTAGACAGATTAAGCGAGCCTTGTTTTTATGTTCAAGATCAACAAGCCCATTAGGTCTCCTCCCATTAAAGGCGATGTTGCTACGCCCGACATGATGGCGCTCAGGGACGGAAACACGTCGGTATTTTGTTGTTTACTGTGTCTTGTTGGCTGCACCATGGAGGACACGATACAGACACACCGTCATGATCCAGGGATACCACTGGTGTGTGAGGTGAATATTCATGATGACTAATATAGATGAAATAGCATTGATAACAATAATAATAACGATAACCATAACGATGATGATAGTGATAATAATAATGATACTAATATTGATAATAATAATAATGATAATAATAATGATAATGATAGTAATAATAATAATAATAATAATAATAATAATAATAATAATAATAACGTAGCAATATGTCATGTAATAAATATCACCATCCTTCTCTGAGGATTCTGAAGTTCCTTCGAATACTGAAGATTCTGAAGTGCCCTCAAACACTGAGGATTCTGAAGCTCCTTCATCATACTGTCTTCACTGGAAATGTGACGATAAGCTACGACACTACATTCGCCATAGTCCTGGAAGACACACACACACACACACTTGACCCAAAATTGCAACACCGTGGAGGAGGAGGAAGCACCACCACTGCTGCTCCTGCATAGTGATCAGAGCCCACTGTTCTCAATCGTGCCTGTGGCTGGTGACACAGGCATGCCTACAGCTACTGCCTCCTGGTAATGAATGAATGTATTTCAGATCCAGTGTGACCAATTAACCAAAAAAAAAAAGAATAAAAAAAAATTGTAGTCTTTTTCAAACCCCGCGGAAACAAAGGAACTGTATGTTGAACACTTCGACACGGCCTGGCATTTGAACTGACCTTTAAAGGCTTAAAGTTAGGTCAAAGGTCACGCCCTAATACTTAAGGGGTGTGCCGCTGTGCTCAAAACGTTGTACTGTCGTGCTGAAATGGTTTCCTATAGTTTGCCAATGTATCACCGGTATACAAAAACAAAAAGGTAGTAATTCACTGGCCGGTTATTATCAACCATTTAGCTTGACGTCTGTTGATGGTAAACTTATGTAAACCATCAGTCGGGAGAAACTGTAAACCATTTAGCTTAGCGTCTGTTGATGGTAAACTTATGTAAACCATCAGTCGGGAGAAACTGTAAACCATTTAGCTTAGCGTCTGTTGATGGTAAACTTATGTAATGAGTCGGGACAAACTGTAAACCATTTAGCTTGACGTCTGTTGATGGCAAACTTATGTAAACCATCAATCGGTACAAACAGTAAACTATTTACCTTAACGTCTGTTGATGGTCAACTTATGTAAACCATCAGTCGGTACAAACGGTAAACTATTTACCTTAACGTCTGTGGATGGTCAACTTATGTAAACCATCAGTCGGGACAAACTGTAAACCATTTAGAAGACCTGGTGACGAGTGTATGGTATAGTATCGTTCCAACACGATTCCCCTTTGATCCGTTGCATCTATCGTCAGTGTACTGTATATACATACTATATACGTATATCTCAACGGTGTTACTGGACTCTGCCTGCTTGAGGTTACACTGCAAGTGGAAAGTAAATCACTTTTGGCGAGGCTGTATGGTCGTAATTTCACGAAACACAGAGTCAACACTCATCAACGAATTTCTTGCTTCAAAGGAGTCAAGCTTGTCCCTGCTACTGAGCGCAGCGCATCCATGGGCTGCAGGAATTCTGAGGAGAGGGGCTCTTGGCAATACCACACAATATCCGGCGAGCTGCTGCGTCACATGATTACTGTGTGGCCATCGGCAACTCAAAAGGTGGGCCGTTTTGATAACTGTTTCTTTCCCTACACCTCGTAGCTTTGGAACTCTCTTCCCACTCATGTTTTTTCACAATACCTGTGACCTGGCACGTTCGGATATACGGATTTTTCACTTCTTCTAAAACTGGTAAAGGCTTTCCTTTGTCTCCTGTTTTCTCCCTTTCATGAACTTCTCAGTATTTCCAATAAGGTCCGTAACTGGAACCTATAACGTAAAGAGAGAGAGAGAGAGAGAGAGAGAGAGAGAGAGAGAGAGAGAGAGAGAGAGAGAGAGAGAGAGAGAGAGAGAGAGAGAATGACGGTTTATCAAGCAATAAATAGATAGTTTATCAGATGACAGAATGATGGTTTATCAAGCAACAAAGAGATGGTTTATCAGATAACAGAGTGATGGCTTATTAAGCAATAAATAGACGGTTTATCAGATAACAACAGAACGATGGCTTATCAGGCCAACGTAACAGGTCCCTTTTCTTGATGCTACATCCTGGGGTCTCTAAATCTGACTGTGTGTGTGTGTGTGTGTGTGTGTGTCTGTGTGTCTGTGTGTGTGTGTGTGTGTGTAAATAATGATAATGATAATAATGAACGGTGTGTTGACATGAGGCAGCCATTTGGCTGAAAACACACAGTTAGGATATTCATAAGAGAATTTAAGATCAAAGTCGAGCTGGATACTTCTACGCTCTGGAGGAGCACATGAGTGAGGCAAATGTACTTATCTTCGTGGCATATAGAGAGAGGGAACTTTACCGGGCAAATACTATGGTTTATATATCATACACCTGAGGATGATTAGTTGAACATTAACGACTGACTAGTTACAGTAATACAGAAGTTTTTTTAAAGGTAGAAGGTTCCAGTCACGGACACAAATCCACATCGAGGCCGGGCCTTAATTGAAATAAAGAGAATTGTGAAATTGAAAAAGAAAAGATACGGGAAAATATTTAAGAATTTGGGGGGGGAGAAAATGAAAAACCCGTCTACATATGTAACTTAACTAAGAGAAAACGAAGCTATCTACTTGCTCAGCACTGCACATGGTCATGGAGTGTTATGGTGCTCACAAAGCTATGTTATACGACTATCCATACACCTGTCTGTACGTGTATTGATTGTTACAAGGTGATTGTGGTGACTGCAGGCGATCCGTGGAGGTGGGGCGTCGCGGGGTGTGTGTGTGTGTGTGTGTGTGTGTGTGTGTGTGTGTGTGTGTGTGTGTGTGTGCCCTGGTGACAGGGTTGCGACAACAGTTTATCGTCAAACTGCCGTGTGAGTTGCCACAATGGCTCGGAGAGGTTCAACAGGTTCACGGAGATGAGTTGCGTCTTGGCACGTGGTGTAGGACGGGCCCAGGATGAGAGAGTGGATGCTCTATTGTATATCCTCTCTAGCTGTGTGTGTGTGTGTGTGTGTGTGTGTGTGTGTGTGTGTGTGTGTGTGTGTGTGTGTGTCCATCACTCTCATACCATAATCCAGCCCTGATTTTCTTAATCATTCTTCCTTGTCAGCTCACTTGATAAGCTCACAAGATTAGCGAAGTCATGAAATACTCTCATCATCACTCTAGGTCCCTTCTCACAGCCAGTGAGTCGACTGAGGTGTCGCGTCTGAGGTGGTGTTGACTTGGCAATCACTGTGCGTGTAGTTTCCCCCCCACCTCCCTGGGCTGAGAGAACCCTCCCGACCCGACTGGTCTGGTCAGGTCTGAGACAGACGTACTGTTGCCAGCCCTCTGCCTCCCTCCCTGGAATACCCATTCGTGCTGCAGGCTGGAATATCTTCCCGTGGCAAATTACGTCACTGTTGACAAACATAGACGACAAAGATGAAGAACGAGATAGTCTGGCCTGTGTGGATCAATCGTTACCTAAAATGGGGTTGAAAATCCTTGAATAGCTTGGCAGTGTATATGTTCCTGATAACAGGTTTTCCCTAGACCTTGGAGTGATAGCTGGTATTGGCCTGACCTCGGATATGCAAAGCACTGCATGCCTGCATATTATCAAAAAAAAAAAAAGGAGACAGTACACGCTCTTCACAACGCCCTGGTCACACTACACTTCAGACCTGGTCACCAGACTTGATTACAGACGATTAAGACTCGAACAAATCCAAAGAAGAGCAACAAAACTAATTCCGTCTCCGAGCCTTGTGAGGGGAGGGGTGACCCAGATATCCGAAATTAACTTTTCCTATAAAGCGCAGACTTTGAGGAGATTTACAAAACGCTTTTAAACTACTAGAATAATTCCGCCAACATATCGCATGATCATTGTTTCTCATCAGATGGTGATTCAACGACCAGGCAAAACGGTAGGAGATTCAGCTGCAACTGATGCAGTATCAACATGGGGCAAAGCTCTTAACAGCCGTAGAATTCTAGACCAATGTAATCAACCATCACCCCAGATGTCATCAATGCAAGGACTATCAATATCCTCATATCACGGTTCAATGTTATTCAGCAGTATCAATTATCATTATATAAACTGGTTAAAGAAGGGCAAAAAACTCAATCAAATTACCCGTTAACACAGAATTGCAATTATTATTCCGATGCGAGCCTCCGCTGAGAATGTTCCTGAATAAACACCAGATTATGGTGACATACTTGTTCCTGCTTTCAAGAAAACGTTCCGCGGGCAGTATACATTCTACACACCTCGTCGTGCTCCTTCTTAGCTATTTCACTGGCGGATGCGGTCGTGGAGAGAGAGAGAGAGAGAGAGAGAGAGAGAGAGAGAGAGAGAGAGAGAGAGAGAGAGAGAGAGAGAGAGAGAGAGAGAGAGAGAGAGAGAAGGATGAGGAGCAGTTATAAGGAAAGAGAGAACCTAACATGGTTTTGGTCGAGTGGCTTTTGGATATAACCTGTGTGGAGGACGTTTGGAGGAACACCTGTGGGGAGGTCCAATGCAAGGGTGCAGGACCTGTAGAAGATGAGGGACGGAAGTTGCGAGGCGGGTAGATACAGGGACTAAAGAGGATGATGAGGGGGTAGGAGGTGTGAGGTGGTTATGAGGTGGAAAAGGTGAAAAGGACGCGAGAAAAGAGGTTGAGGACGAGACGATTAGGTAGGTCAGAGAGAGGTGATTCTAATCGTCATTGGGAAATCCTCTCGCCCTTTTCACCTATTCTGGTTCCCGTGCATTATTCTCGCTCTCGACGGCGAAGAGAAAACAGATAAGAGAGACCGGACGTCAGAAAAACACAAGAGGTTAGTGGAGAGAGGGCGTGGAAAAGAGCTGCCAAAACTTAGGAAGACTTGCGTGGGAATAATTTGACATTAACCATCTTCAAACGAAAGAGTTGCCACAAAGAAAGTGGGCAGGGTCTGCGAGGCCGTAACCACAATCAACTGCAGATCGAGTCAACAGAC
Source organism: Panulirus ornatus (assembly GCF_036320965.1). Taxonomy (NCBI): domain Eukaryota; kingdom Metazoa; phylum Arthropoda; class Malacostraca; order Decapoda; family Palinuridae; genus Panulirus; species Panulirus ornatus. Next base: position 15,444,317 of record NC_092231.1, on the reverse strand, counting down.
CGTGTGCAATAGCAAGTATGAGGAACCACAAACCAAGTCAACAGAACCTCTCACCACAAAGCCCTGGTTTTTGTCTACTCAACTGCAGCACCATTTTCCACTCTACGTGTTACCATGAAAAAGGCTGAGATATGTAGAGTTTTGCTTCTCAGGCCTTATCTCACCTATGCTCCTCTACCATCTTCATTTAGTACATAGTTAAAAATGAACATTACATGATCACTTTTTTCCCGTTGGTGTATCATATACAACACTCTCAATATTCATTCTTGTATGTGTGAAGAAGATATCTATAGAGTATCAGTCCCTTTCATCCTAAGTTTCTCCACTGACATGATGCTGCAGGAAACTGTCCTGAACACACTCTCAAAAGTAGCAGAAATATGGGAGAAGTCGACTCGCATCTACTGCTTCTATACAAACAGCTTAAATCCTCGACTGCATCTCCATGACTCTCCATCACCACGAGACGCCAAATTCCCTCCACTCTGTGTGTGTGTGTGTGTGTGTGTGTGTGTGTGTGTGTTTATGTGTTTTCGTAATTACTACTCGTATGTAAGGGGGAGAAAGTTTCACTGCCGCGTCGCCCCGTCTCTTAACCTAGTGTATGTGTACCATGTCTTTACGTAAGTACGTATACGCATACACATTTACGCCAACGAAAGCCAGGTAACTACTTCGACCATCTCGAGGAGAGGATGAACACCCGGGTTGATTGTGGGCAGACCCTCGCTCCCAGGGACTCGAACCCATGCAGGCCCCACCCCGAGGAGACCTAGCATGTGAGGCTATGACACAAATCCATCCCATTTAAATAACATTTAAATAACACTATAGCTGAACAAATCCTCATCTTCGCAGAACACTACAGTATGTTCATGTTAAGTCCCATTGCCGCCTACCTTAGCACTGTAACTACTACTCCATACACTGGGGTAACCATGTGTGTTTTCTATTCCTTTGCCTTATCACCATAAATTCAAACTGAAAAAAAAAGGAAAAAAACTTGGCCACTACTGGCCGGAGAGCAGCTGTCCTCATCACCACCTATGTCCAGTTCTTGACCATGATGGTAATGGCCAGCCTAAAAGCCCCACAACAAGCTGGTTCTCCTTAACGAGTTCGAGCAACAGTTGCCCCAGGGAGGAGACCCCAGGCAGGGAGGAGGGGGCAGCGACTAACACCAAGAGCCAGCCACTTGGAAGGGTCGTCGACCCTAACCTGTGCTGAGGACTCACTCGTCTGTCTGTTAGCATTTTATTCTTGAGTGTGTGTGTGTGTGTGTGTGTGTGTGTGTGTGTGTGTGTGTGTGTGTGTGTGTGTGTGTGTGTGTGTGTGTCGGAAAATTTCGCTAACCTGCGCCCGAGTCAAGTTGTCTAGAGAGATATTGCTGCATTAAGCCTCTCGAGGAACTGGCTACAGATCTGTGCAATATAACCAAGAAGAACGTCTCGAGCGCGGCGCCACAGGTGCTTGTAATATAGACACAAAAATCTTTCCCGAGATTGCTCGCACCCCGGGTTCTTTCACGACGGCTATTAAAAAAAGGCTATACTAAGTCACCGCCATTAAAGATCTTCTCATAAACTGCGGCCCAGATGTTTGTGTTGAGAGGTCTGATTTCTTGCTCAGGTGTGTGTGTGTGTGTGAGACGCCAGATATACGATACATCAGATATGTGATACACAGGTTTGTGCTACAACAGGGGTTTGCCATATACGTCAGGTGTGTGAGAATCATACCAAACTTTTCGACAAGGTACCAACAACGGTTCAGAGTTGTGCGAGGACGTGTGGAGGAGCGCCAATAGTAGATAGAGTGATGTCCATACTTCCTACCCGCCCTGTCACCCTGGCTTCATCCACTGCCCCCGTCACCCAATTTTCCCCCTCTTTTTCCATCCCGCTTCTCCGTCCCTCCCTATCTAACCGCCGCTTCGTCACCACCTAACCTAACTCGCTGCTCCGTCCTTGCTTACCCCGCCGCCCCTATTATCGGTTGGCCGCCCTAAGGGAAGACCCTAAGGGTGCATAAATATTCATCGAGGGAAAAGACTCTCGAGGGAACACTGGGGGGAAAAAAAATCTGAATATAACCTTAAGTAAACCTTGTTAAGTGAGCCAAGTACTTTCCAGTGTCGAAAAATGTTCACTCTCCCTCCTCCTCCTCTCCCATTATGCCCCTCCTTTCCCTTGTCCTGGCTCCTCTCCCACCCTCACATGGCCTCCACAGCGATTGTGTCGACTCTCTCCCCGTCCATATTCTGGGTCTTCAACCATGTTATTTCGTCTCGTGAAAATATTAAGTACCCTCAAAATGCCTTAAATGTTTCGCCACCAGCTGCTGCTTCTGCTCCTCCTCCTGCTGTTGACACTTTTACAGTAGCTGCTGCTGCTGTTGTTGACATCTCTACTGCTGCTGCTCCTCCTCCTGCAGATGACACCTCTACTGCTGCTCCTCCTCCTCCTGCAGTTGACACCTCTACTGCTGCTGCTCCTCCTCCTGCAGTTGACACCTCTACTGCTGCTCCTCCTCCTCCTGCAGTTGACACCTCTACTGCTGCTGCTCCTCCTCCTGATGACACCTCTACTGCTGCTGCTCCTCCTCCTGCAGATGACACGTCTACTGCTGCTGCTCCTCCTCCTGCAGTTGACACCTCTACTGCTGCTCCTCCTGCTGTTGACACTTTTACAGTAGCTGCTGCTGCTGTTGTTGACATCTCTACTGCTGCTGCTCCTCCTCCTGCAGTTGACACCTCTACTGCTGCTGCTCCTCCACCTGATGACACCTCTACTGCTGCTGCTCCTCCTCCTGCAGTTGACACCTCTACTGCTGCTGCTCCTCCTCCTGCAGATGACACCTCTACTGCTGCTCCTCCTCCTCCTGCAGATGACACCTCTACTGCCTCCGCCGCTGCTGTTGACACCTCTAGTACTACTGCTGCCGACACTTCTACTACTGCTTAAGCTGCTGTTGACACCTTTACTGCTGCTGTGGCCATTTCCACTGCTGTTGCTGCTGACTTTGCTACCTCTGCTGCTGCTGCTGTTCTCTTTACGCCTACTGCTGCTAATCCTGTTGTTACCCATGTTGATGCTGCTACTTCTATATGTATATATATATATATATATATATATATATATATATATATATATATATATTTTTTTTTTTTTTTTTTTTTTTATACTTTGTCGCTGTCTCCCGCGTTTGCGAGGTAGCGCAAGGAAACAGACGAAAGAAATGGCCCAACCCCCCCCATACACATGTACATACACACGTCCACACACGCAATATACATACCTACACAGCTTTCCATGGTTTACCCCAGACGCTTCACATGCCTTGATTCAATCCACTGACAGCACGTCAACCCCTGTATACCACATCGCTCCAATTCACTCTATTCCTTGCCCTCCTTTCACCCTCCTGCATGTTCAGGCCCCGATCACACAAAATCCTTTTCACTCCATCTTTCCACCTCCAATTTGGTCTCCCTCTTCTCCTCGTTCCCTCCACCTCCGACACATATATCCTCTTGGTCAATCTTTCCTCACTCATTCTCTCCATGTGCCCAAACCACTTCAAAACACCCTCTTCTGCTCTCTCAACCACGCTCTTTTTATTTCCACACATCCCTCTTACCCTTACGTTACTTACTCGATCAAACCACCTCACACCACACATTGTCCTCAAACATCTCATTTCCAGCACATCCATCCTCCTGCGCACAACTCTATCCACAGCCCACGCCTCGCAACCATACAACATTGTTGGAACCACTATTCCTTCAAACATACCCATTTTTGCTTTCCGGGATAATGTTCTCGACTTCCACACATTTTTCAAGGCTCCCAAAATTTTCGCCCCCTCCCCCACCCTATGATCCACTTCCGCTTCCATGGTTCCATCCGCTGACAGATCCACTCCCAGATATCTAAAACACTTCACTTCCTCCAGCCTCTCACCATTCAAACTCACCTCCCAATTGACTTGACCCTCAACCCTACTGTACCTAATAACCTTGCTCTTATTGACATTTACTCTTAACTTTCTTCTTCCACACACTTTACCAAACTCCGTCACCAGCTTCTGCAGTTTCTCACATGAATCCGCCACCAGCGCTGTATCATCAGCGAACAACAACTGACTCACTTCCCAAGCTCTCTCATCCCCAACAGACTTCATACTTGCCCCTCTTTCCAAAACTCTTGCATTTACCTCCCTAACAACCCCATCCATAAACAAATTAAACAACCATGGAGACATCACACACCCCTGCCGCAAACCTACATTCACTGAGAACCAATCACTTTCCTCTCTTCCTACACGTACACATGCCTTACATCCTCGATAAAAACTTTTCACTGCTTCTAACAACTTGCCTCCCACACCATATATTCTTAATACCTTCCACAGAGCATCTCTATCATATATATATATATTATAGCAAGGAATGGAAGGCATTTCAAGAAAGCGATGGTTACACGTGCGGGTGAAGTGTGTGGTATGCCGAAGGTGCGATGTGGGAGTCATGTTAAATGCTAGAGGGAAAGAGGAGAAATGCATGGGTGATTCCTGCAGAGGGAGAGCGCCGGTGATCGGCACACGTACAAAAGAATGTAATAACGACACATCATTATTGCCCACAGTTCAGGCAATGGTTATGCATCTAAGGTCGCTTCAGATGATTCAGCTTAAGGTGAAAGTGTTATAGTAATGCCCACATCCACGCACCCAGCTGACACTGTTCATTGCGCAATGCAAGCACCTCACCGTACAGTGGCTAAGGTTCATTCTATTGCGAGACTTGATTTCTGAAACCGAGATGAAACCGAATCCACAAGGAATAGAGCCGAAGGAAAATCCTTGAGGGAGTCCTGAATTACAGCTTATATACACATCCCTCTGCAGTCTGAACGAGTCATTTTGTTTACGCAGTGACTCAGATTTTGCTGGGCCACTAAGTCGGACTTATTGCACTCACTCGCTTATTCAAATCTCAACTCTCTAACTCAAAGTCTTTCCACTAAGACAAATTCTCTTCGTCAGTCCCTCATATATTCTCTCAACTGACGGAATCACATTTTGTTCACGGGACAAAACCTCCGACAAAAAGCACATAATAGCAAAGAACCTCCCATTGTACATAACAAACCCTGAATGCAGCCATCAACCTACCGTTAAACCCACCAGGGTTGCGCCCCCCCACAGCAAACACCAGCACTTACCTCACATTACGGCCGAAACACCAGGATTGCAAACCATAAGCCACAACCACAGATAATGGTTCAAGATTACAGCCATCCAGGACGGCTAGGGTAACCACCTCTCCCAGATTACAGCTTGTAGCGATGCTGTAACTAATACAGGAAGACTTCGACCAAACACTTCCCTGTACTTTTCGTATCATGATGATGCACTGTGATGTGGGCACTTGTGCTTGCCTGCATCAGGGTCTGGACCTTGAGATGGGAAAGTGCCTCTTCGTCTTCAGCGAGGGTAGACATGCTCAGGAAAAGAGAAAAGACTTCAGTGTTCTACAGCACAGGTATGTGGTAGGTGAGAAACAGTGTCGGGATCCTTCAATCATCGAGTTGCTCACTCACACACACAGGACACGACAGAGTCTCTGTGGACGGAGTGGTCTGGCGAGTGCTCGCGTGGCCTACCCAGGGAGGAGGAGAAAGGATGGAAGCCCCTCCAAAGAGCGGAGGCCGAAGCAATATCTGGGAGAGAGAGAGAGAGAGAGAGAGAGAGAGAGAGAGAGAGAGAGAGAGAGAGAGAGAGAGAGAGAGAGAGAGAGAGAGAGAGTGAGTCTGAGTGTTAAGCAACAGTGAGGTGAAGATTGAGGTGAGGTGGGTTCAGTGTGAGGGGTGAGCCAGTGAGCAGGATGATAAGGTGAACCACTACTTCTCGGTGAACTCTATCGAGAAGGCTTGTGAGGGGCATTCCCTCTCCTTCTCTACCACCACCACTAGCAGCTGTGTGAGGTATAGTAATATGCGAAACGTAATATGGATTTTCAAGATACTTTCCCCCCTCCCCCAACCCCCACATACCAATAAAAATATTTTACATCCCGTAAACCAATTTCATAGGCCATAAACCCACATTACAGCCACTAGTATTAATACGGCCAGTAAACCTATGCTATACCGAATAAACCTACACTTTAGCAAATTGATGAGAAGTCTGGACAACTGGCTCATGTTGCCACCAGGGAACGTACACCACGTCTCACAAATATTCTACACCAAAAAAAGAAAGAAGAAATATATCGCGAACGTCAAAAGTAGAACTAGAACTACGCTATGATCATCCCGAATTATCTTCCCGTCACAACATTAGAAAGGCCTCCAAAAATCATAGAGAGAGGCGCCCGGCGGAACTCCTGCCTGGCCATCACCAGACCTTGAACATAGAACTTGACTAAAATCCTTAAGTCCATCACGAGAGAGAGAGAGAGAGAGAGAGATCGGCTGACGAGCAACAGACAGACGCAGGAGCTCGTGTGGGCTGCGCACATCAAGACGTGTCCTTTGACAGAGTCTGCTGGATTCTGCTGCGACACAGTGGCTGTGAGACACACACACACACAGGACGCCCCACCACGGACGGTGTCATGACGGCTTTGAACGACGGCAAATTCTTCATCTCTCGAGCAGTATGAGCGGATCCTGGAGCACGACGGTTCAGGGAGGGTCGGGCCCCGTCAAGGGTCGGTCCGTCGGGCTCAAGGATCGCACCGCCATGCTCGAGGGTCGTAACGTCTATCATCGTAACGTCGTGCGCAAGCGTCTTACCGTCAAGGGTCGTATCGTCGTTCTCAAGGGCCATACCGTTAAGGGTCGTAAAGTCGTGCTCAAACGTCTTACCTTGAAGGGTCGTACCGTCGTACTCAAGGGTCCTAACGTCAAGGGTCGTAACGTCGTGCTCAATGTTATTTTCGTCGAGGGTCGTACCGTCAAGATTCGCCCCGTCGTACGAGCTCAAGGGTCGTAGCGCCCTGGTCATACGTCACGGAGGAGGCACCATAATGCGAGCTGGGGGTGGGACATTAAGGGCATAACTCACACCCAGGCTGGAGAACACGACGGGGGCCCAGACCCTACAATGAACCTGCCACAAAACTAGCTCAAAGAAATTTAAAGGCCAATAAAGGCATAAGAGGGATGTCTCCGACGGCCAATATATCGAAGGAGTATTGGCAAGGAGGACCTCGCTTATAACAACAGTGGGGGGCTGGTGTTACTGGCTCGGCCTAAGGATAAACCCTCCCCCTTGAACACCGACGGCATGACCCTTTGCGTGCGATGGCGCGCGACCTCTGACCTCTCCTGGCCAAGGGGTCGCACCGCCCTGCTCAAGGCCCATAAGAGTCAGGATCAAGGGGTTAAATGGCAGTAACCTCAGCTCTTCCATCCTCTCACGTCTCTCTCTCTCTCTCTCTCTCTCTCTCTCTCTCTCTCTCTCTCTCTCTCTCTCTCTCTCTCTCTCTCACACACACACACACACACACACTTCCCACACACCTATAAATATAATGGCTCAGAAATGCGCGCACCTTGGAGATAATAACAATAATAATAATTATAATGATAATAATAATAATAATAATAATAATAATAATAATAATAATATAATAATAATTAATGATAATAATGATAAAAGTATTAGTATCAACAATAGTAATCTATACTATAATGGACGCTAATCAGTATAGGCGAGTCTGAAAAGAAAATTGTGTTATATTTCCCCATTATATTAGTGGAATATCTTGAAATGCTGGCAAGTAAGATGATCCTATGGGATTATCTTCATATCTTCTGTTGTCCAAGTGACAAGTTAGACCATTGGCAAAGTTGGCAGAGAAAACGGGATCACTAAGAGCTCTTATATTTCATTATTATACACGGCTGACCCGTTCTCTTGTAACAAAGTGGAGCAAAAAGCGAGTCTTCGTCAGGCTAGCAATAATAATGATGAAAAAATATGATAATAAAGATAATAATAATAATGATAATAATATTGATAATATCAATAGTAATAATATAACGATAATATTAAATGATGATAATAATAATAATAATAATAATAATAATAATAATAATAATAATAACAAAAATATTTATAATAGTAATGATATAACGATGATAATAAAAATAATAATAATAACAATAATAATTATAATAGTAATAACATAACGATGATAATAATAATGATAATAATAATAATAATAATAATAATAATAATAATAATAATAATGGTTATAATAATGGTAATCACAATACTGCCTTTCAATGTATCATATCAACTCCCTCCCACATACTAAAAATATAGCCAAACACAACCTACAATATAAACAATATAAACACTGGAGGTGTACAACATCTCGACCTTCTCATCCTCTTCCCAGTAACTATAACCTGACACATTCCAAAGGACAGGTCTCTCACGTCCTCCAAAATTCGGAAATACTTTTCACTTGTCTTCTCTTTTTCCGTGTCATAATTCTCTGTATTTCAATTAAGGCCTGGCCTTGATGTGGACTTATACCCGTGACTGGAGCCTTCAACATAAAGAAAATGGAGGGGAGGAAGTTTAACGGGCGACCTTTACAGTTACGCAAACATCAAGGTGACTTTTTACTCGCTACTGATGACGGTCACATTGGTATGAATGGGGCTGTTCTTAAAGCGGTCTATACAGGACAATGGCGACTGTGGTGCTAAACTGCATCCTGAGGACGAGGGATCTTCGATGTCAGGAGTTGACGGTGACGATAATGGTGCAGGAGCTTATCCCTAAACAATCGGATCAGGTTCAGATGATGTTTGGAGAGAGACTTGGGAGGGTAATTTGCATGTAGTGTATTTAGCGACTCTAGACGAACCGTGTAAGAAGGCCTTGTTTACCCTGTTCTCCACCTCATCTGCTTACCCTTCTTGTGTGATGACAATAAGGAAGACAAGGTGGGAAGGCATGGCCGAGTCTGGCAAGAGAGGATATTGTGTATGTGTTTTAGAGTTCTGGTGTAGGGAAGCTGAGTGTCTTGAGCCGATGATCCTGCAGCTGGGATATTTGATGATGGCGCTTACATATTTCTACCACTTTTTTTTTAATACAGTGACCGACTTGACGCGAAGGAAAAAACAAGCCCCAGGCAAATGCCATCTTAGGTGGAAGATGTAAAAATAAAAGTAAGAGAAAGAAAAGGAAATACTAGGGATTCTCAAGTATTTGTCGACCTATTTCTTAAAAGGTGGAAAGGTCACAGATAGAGGGATAGACGAAAGAAGCAAGACAACTTCACACCTTATCTGCTGGAGGGGGAGGAGGTATCATAACGGTCAATCCTCGAGCGGTCGGTCACCACGCAAAAAAACTGTGGGAAGCAGCAGCAGCAAAACGCGTACTTCGGATTTAAGCTCTAAGGGTGGAGACATTGCGCACAGCTCATGAAAACTGTGGCCAAAAAGATGAATGTAAAACAGAGAGAGAGAGAGAGAGAGAGAGAGAGAGAGAGAGAGAGAGAGAGAGAGAGAGAGAGAGAGAGAGAGAGAGAGAGAGAGAGAGAGAGAGAGAGAATCAGCAACAACGCAGCCTGTGAAAAGGGACGGACGAAGAAAGGTGATGTCAGAAGAACTAATGAGAGGGAAGGCTTTTTTATTATAGTTAATAAAGAGACAAAGGATGAGCCATCCAGATACTTGTGCGTCCTAGGACTCCACACGAGGGCGAATAAAATCCCTGTCGGTACGACTCAGTTGCTCACAAGAACAATGCCATCCAGGTGCTGACACAATGCCCCCAGGAGTGAGGTGGCACACTTTGCGGTGTTGAGTAGGTGGGGGTTACAGGACAGAATAAAGACTATGGCTTGCCCAACACGTTCCTGTTGTTACAGGGCTGAGGTGTGGTATCTTGAAATTGGACAGAGGGGAAACAAATGATACTCAGATTGTCGGGGAAAACTGCGTTTTAGCACTATTATGCACATATCCGAACTGAGAGAGGAGAGGAGTTCAACATGTAAAAGAGGACGAGTACTAGGAGGAAGAGAGGGACAGCGATTAACTGTATATGTGCAAAGTGGAATCATTAGCATAAGAGAGAATGGTGTACTCTGGGGCAAGTACATCACTTACTGAGAGAAGGAAGAGAGTAGGCAACAGGAGAGAGCCCTGAGGAACACCAGAGTTGACAGGATGAGAGGGGGTCGGTCGCTTCATCAACTACTGCAATGGAACGGCAAGAGAGGACACTGTGCATTGGGGAACAGAAAGAAGAAGAAACAAAGTAAAGGAGTTTAGAAAGCAAAGGCTTATGCCACACCCTGACAAATCCTTTGAAAATGTCGAGGACTTCGGCAAACATCTTGCGAAATTCCCTGTAAGAGGACCACAGAGGCGAGTCACATAGGAGAGATCACCAGTAATCATAACGCAACGAAAAAATACTGGTAAAGAAAAAGGATAAAGATTGTGATTCAAAGTGTATGGGAAAGTGAGGGTTAAAGAGAGTTTTAAAGACTGTGAAGATATCAGAAGTGGGAGCAATGGGGAGATAGTTCGAGGGGCTAGAGTGGCCTTCTTTCTTGAGGATGATCTACACCAAAGGAACGTTTCCTAGAGGAAGAAAAAGTCTAATTTTTTTAGGCAGAGACAAAATTGGCAAGCAAAGTATCGGAACTAGCTTCAAGGTACTTTCCTCTAGGACTCGAGAATAAATGTCATCTGGCCTGGAGCTGAGGGTGTAGTTGACACTCCAAGCCGATACCGAGAAAATTAGCAAGTCCGTCTGCCATTCTGTTCCAATATTTTGAAAAGATATTTTCGATTTCCTAAACTTCCTTTCCATTTCATCTCACTGGCGCTAGAGCTGTGAAAAAAAAACACTTTTGAACTTGTTACTCAGTTCCTCACATATCCTTTAATTGTCTTTAACAACTTTTCCCTTGGAATCCCTTAGCCTGATTAGATGCTCCTTGATTGACAAATGACTCCTGATGAACTTATGCACAGCTTTGGATTTTCACTTGCCTTGAATACAATATTAGTTTCAAAGTTTCTCTCTTCCTCCTTCCTTATCTTGCTATACTTTTCCCATGCTCTCCTCCACCTCGGAAATTCTAACTGGCAGGCAAGAGTGTCGGCTACATCTCCGTCAATGTAGGTCCATCTCGAAGCTCCTTTGCTTTTTAAGATCCTTTATCAAACCATTCTCTGCTCTTTCTCATCGTTCCCTCTATATCTGAGGCTTCAGCTACCTGTATACAACTCCTGGCTTATCTTAAATTCAAAGGAACTTTTCACGACAAAGTCTTGCTTGGTTCCCGGCTGCTGAAAAGCATTTCCCATCTGGCATGTTACCAGGGAAATTACTGAGGTTTGTGTAGTTTCCTCGAACATATCGCCTCTTTATGTCTAGCTTCACCCTTGCTTTTGTAAAGTCCGCATTTACCCCTTAGCACAACTTTAGCATCACGTAATCACTTCCTCCATCTGGTGTGTATCATGTACGATATCTCAATAGCCATGTTAGTATATATGAAGATCTATCAAAGATGTTATATTAGTCCTTCTCATCCTGGTATACTCTGTGACATGTTGGCATTGGATATTTTCCTGTACCCACTCTATAAACACTTACATCTCAATGACTCTCTGTCACCATGAGAATCCAAATCCCCCCCCCCCCCACCACACACACACACACGCACACACACACGCACGCTAACAGTACCTCACCCTCTCTAAGAAGTGGTTGTTTCGCTACCTCATGCACCATCCTGATGAGTGTGTGTGTGTGTGTGTGTGTGTGTGTGTGTGCTGGTCAACACCTGACAAAGGCACCGTCACAACACAACATAATACCCGCTAACACAAATCAGCCGGCCAAGCTGGCATAAAGCGCGGGAGAACAATACCTCCGGCAGCGGCCACACCTGCACATCAAACGTCACCTGCCCGGGCGACAACACCGCCGTCAACGACATCACCATCACCACCATCAGCAGTAGCCTTAGCAACAACAAAAAAAACACACAAGAGGCAGCCCGGGTTCGAATCCCGGCAGTCGGTCCGCAACCCACGCAGTTGCTCATCCTTCTCCTTAGGGACTGGTCGATAAAGGGGTGACCGTCTTGGTCAATCGCATGTTTACCAAATGGCGTCCTAGCTACGTCTCTTCGTTGTATATCAACTGACTGTCATATTTCTCTCGTGTCTCCCCTGATGATGTGATTATTACACGAAAGTGCACTTGGGAACTTATCGTGTTTCAATTTCCCCGTGGACTCATAGGAATATACTTGATCACGCGCAAAATTGTGATCCTCCCCAATATACATATATATATATATATATATATATATATATATATATATATATATATATATATATATACATAGAGAGAGAGAGAGAGAGAGAGAGAGAGAGAGAGAGAGAGAGAGAGAGAGAGAGAGAGAGAGAGAGAGAGAGAGAGAGAGAGAGAGAGAGAGAGAGCGTTAATCAGATGGCTTTGATTAGGGCATTCAGTTGCCCGTGCCGTCTCAGCTAACATCAAAAAAAAAAAAAAGAAAATGATAATCTGATTCTGTCAATAATGATGTTAACTTGGATTCAGTCTGTATGATGAGACCTTAACATAATTTTGACACCGACACAGCACTGACATAGCACTGACATTTCCTGTATATTGTGGGCGACGTACCCAGGCATGTCGGGAGGACTTCGATTCCACAAGTTATAGAATAAGAAGCAATGCAGAGGTGAGGCGAGGTCTACGTTGTAGAGGAGCGTGCGCCAGGTGAGGTGTATTTGATCCTGTGCGGGTGTTGTGGGGTTCTCCTTGGTGCACCGGCTTACTAGGGACCTTTTTTTTTTTTTTTTTGGCTCAGAGATCGTTAACCTAATAAAGCTGGAGCATTCTTGACGATCATCATCCTTTCTCTGTTGTAACGACTCGGATCCAGATGTTGGGGTGACTGATAGCATTTCTATCACTTCGGTCTTAAACTGTTGAAACACCTGTAGGAACAGGTCTGTAGGGACTGGTTATGGGCAAGTGCTGGAGTGTCCTGGGCTTGTGTCTTCTGATGTGCGGAGCTATTCTGGAGCCGAGGTGCAAGGGAGGTTTTTGGAGTTCGGATCCAGGTTTACTCTAGAGCCGAAAAACAGGGTTGCTTTTGGGCAGAGGTGCTGGGGTTATTCTGGGAAGGGGATGCAACGTTTGTCTGTGGTTGACAGGCAGAGTCGTTTGGATACGAGTTGCAGCACTTCTGTGGCGGGAGACGTTGCTGGGCGGCAAGGCTTGATGAGTAAACTCCACTAAGCACATCTGAAGGAGCAGCAGAGGTGGACAATCATGACGGTGTCGGGATGGGAGAAGACAACACTGATGGAGCGTCATGGATTGCATCATTTAGGTTGGAGGCGATCAGAACCCTGTTACTTACGGTCTCTAACGCAACCGCTTTATCTTTGAGAACCTGAATTTCTGTTGTAATGTTGCGTCATGCTGAGAAGCTAAATCAGATGGTCGAGCCGATGGTATGGGACGTGGGGCGGTTGGTCCAGGTATGGACGACGGTCTCACTTTGGCTCATCCGTATCAAACGGAAGTTCTTTTCTTACGGCACAGTGGGCACTGCCTGGAATCAGTCGACACAGGTCTCGGGCTGGGTCCGGCGAAGCTTGGATGAGTTCAGACTCCTATGGTAACAAGTAACAAGAATCATGCTGGCCTGCACACCACGCACATCCTTCGGAGTTCCTTTCGTGGAGAGAATTCACTAAAAAAGATAGTGATCCCTCTTGGGTTGCAGGGTTCGGATCACTTCAAACACAGGCATCCAGTTGATGGGAACCCCATTACGTTCGAATCTCCTGACGAAGTGTACTCCTGGTGGCTGCTGTTGGACCCATACAGGGTTCTCATTCCACGGGGAATCGCTTGGCAAGGAAGGTTGGATATTTCACGGTCCGCTGATCAGTCAGTGTCGGTGTTTTCCTTAGGGCAGGGAATGATGATATCGGTGACGGGCTGGCCGACGAGGAGGACACCTAGATTCGTCCCAGATTAAACGTCAAGATGACGTGCCTTGGTGACCTTTGCTGAGCCAGCGTATCTTTGTGTCAGCTGATGGACTGCCGGGTAATGCAAGCTTCGTTTATTCCTCTCGAGGAGGACCAGTGACTGGAGGTGTTGGGTGATGGGCACCAGGTAAAGCTGAGAGTGAACCTTGCCGCTGATGTCCACCCCAGGGAGCGGCCATCCTGATGAGGTGCAGGATACCAGCCAGGTCCACGGGTGAGGGGTAACACCCCGAGGGAACAACACTGTTTCCTGCAGACAAAATATGGTCTTGTGGTTGGTTCACCGCCAAGCAGGTCACCCGAGGCCCATGTCCGTGGGCGATCAGGGTCGACTGATCATCTGGACAGCCCTTGATAGCCCTTTCTTAGGTAGAAGGATGTCTCTATGGCCTTGCACTTTCGTGAAACTTGTTCGTACTTAAAACATTATTCTCCATTATCAAAATCAATCTTTAAGCAATAGTTGGTAGACCTACTTAAACCCACGGCACTGGCACTCCTGTCAAACCCGATACTGGCATAACGCCTCTGGCACTGTCATCCCCGATCGTGGTAACAGTGACACCTCAATACGCGTAACACTGTCACCACTTATATTGGTGGCTGTGGCAGTGGCACCCTTGGCACTGACATCACTACCACTGGCACTCCTTGAACTGACATCACTGTCACCCTCGATACTGCAAATGGGCAATGACACCGCTGGCACTTACGGCAATGGCACTATCACCATTCGTACTGATGTCACTGGCGTCCGCGATCGTGGTAGCAGTGACAGTGATGATGCCAAACCCCCGACTCCCTACGTCCATATCTGTATCCAGGAATGAGCTGAATAAGACCCACCAGTGACGTAAGAATGACGTCAACCAACTATGGGATCCCTACTTAGCTTGAGGGCATAACCGACTCTCGACCACGGGGACTGGACCTCAATTTTCACCTCGAAAGTTTGGCCAAGTCAAAAATTGGCTTAAACCTGTACTATGTCCAGTTACTCTTGGGGTCCTCAGACCTTCCTACCTCCTTCACTGACCACGTTGCTAAGTTGCAAGTCACAGGAAACAGCTTAAAACTATGAGAGTCCAAAGTCGGGTTGTTGCTGAGATTCCCGTTTTCTGTTATAACAATAGTAATGATAATAAAAAATATTAAAAGTAATAGTAGTAGTAACAATAATATAAATAATATTAATGATAATAATAAAAATAATAATAATAACAATAATAATAATAATAAATGATAATAGTGATAAAAATGAATAAACATTTTGTTGAATCAGGTGCAGCTAAAGGCTTTCTGAAAAACACCATGAAAACATATACAAAAATAAATGGAGGAGATATGGAAAGAATATCTCTTAGGCAGACAGACTTTAAACCAAAGTCATTGATAATGGGCTGGGATGTTGTTGCTCTCGCGGTGGTGTGTAAGTGGCTCGGTTCGTGGCAGTAATGGTGCGAACCTGCAACTAAGGGGACGAAGGATCTCAAGTGATGGAAAGGTGAGGTGGTGCTTCTCCGGCAGCAAGTGTGTGTGTGGGGTTCATCTCTAAACACAACCAGTCTGGAACCTACAGTCACACGGCACGGAGTATTTGTAATGCTTTCGGATCCTATTTTGCACTGGCTTAAGACAATATAGTTTTAGGACTTAATTCCCTGTAAAAATAACATTTGATTTAGTTTCGGCGTCTATTTTCATAGGGAGGTACTACTGATTAGGAGACAAAAAAAACTCTTTAGCTGAACCCAACATAAGAATGTATTAAAATTCTAGGTAAATCAGGCACCGGTATCTAATTAAGTGATTAACTATAATGTGAATCAACAAACAAATTAGCCCCCCTTGACCTCGACAAGATGACCCCTTAAGCACGACGTGACGATACGTGGGTGTGACGGACTGACTTCTCGTCTGACACTTAAGGGTCAGGTCAAAGGCCAGTCCATAACACCCAAGGGTCGTAAGGCCGTGCTTAAAGGTCATGCTGTTGTGCTCGCTGGTCGTATCGTCGTGATCGAGAGGTCGAGTGATATAATTAATCTTGAGTAGGTACCGTAAGTCAAAGAAAAGAAAACGAGACAATTTTCAGTGACTTCACACACTGGTACACGACTAAGGCGCCATATATGTAGGTAAGTAAGCGATAGATTTCTTAAGGATGTCAGACTTGGCTGGCTCTCTCTCTCTCTCTCTCTCTCTCTCTCTCTCTCTCTCTCTCTCTCTCTCTCTCTCTCTCTCTCTCTCTCTCTCTCAGAGGATAAGTGGATCTTAAGTCACGAACCACCCCACCCACCCATCAACCCATTTCGCCAGAATCCAGGAACTTTGCAACTAATACCAATTAATTCCTTAGCTGCTGATTAATGCAAACTCTGGAAATGATCGCCAATTTGAAAATCAATCAGTCGAGTTCCCCCCTCCGGATGGCCGGAGGAATAAATCATCTCTCTGATTTGGTAGTCATTTACGAATAATTCAAACTTCATACTCGAGTTTTCTGATTACAGAGCCACAGTTCTGAGTCTGTGGAGAGGTCAGGGATTAACTGACCTAATGACAGCCACTGAGTGTTTATCAAGGGATGACGATCCACAAATGACAGCACTGTGTCAAGGTATTACGGAACTACGTAATGTCAGGTTTTAAAGGAAGGAATGATAACAGAAGCGAGGAAACACAACAGGTATTATAAAGAGATATGACAAAGTTGCTGCATGTAATCACTGCATACCAGGACTAATGGAAGGGATTATAATACAAAAGATCAGGCTAGGGGTCCATACCGTATGATAGGAGTGAAGAATCACCATATGAGAACTCTCATGAATACGATTATAACACATAACGTTACGGCAAGACTTTATAATACAACAATATCAATTCGCTTAAAGAGAAGCATTCTCAAGAGAGAAAGGATTCCGTTCCCAGTGCGGCCAAGTGCCTTCATTACACTGTTACTGGTGTCATCAAACACCACACGTCTAAGATCGCCTTCAGATACATGGGGCCTTCTGTATTAAGGAGACCGAAAATCTTCTTGTATTGCCGAGCGCTCAACGTCTGACCTGTCCCAGTGGGAGCGAGACGAGGACTGTCGATTTCAACAAATAGAATGCCCAGTTGACCTGAAGTAGGTCAGCTTTCATTGATCAGACAAGGGAGTAGCTGTCTAGCGCATTCATCCCTCATTGGTCGATGATTTTCCCTTTGATCTCCTTACACACTTGCGAATGTGACATAAGACACGAAACGTTCTGTTGTTGTGTTGTGTTATTGTGTATCAAAGAAGAATTACATTATTGGTTCCTACTGAGATTCGTTCCGCCCTTGCAATTACATTTGGCCTTCTTATAAGTAATCTACCCAAGAGAATTGTTAAACATTTTGACAACATCAGCAAGAAACTGATAAATGCTGCATTAGCTGTAACATTCGGTGAAACATATGTGTGTGTGTGTATATATATATATATATATATATATATATATATATATATATATATATATATATATATATATATATATATATATAATCACTTACATACCTTTATGTCTTTTCCTGACTAACCGAAATAGTGTCAGGAATATACGACTTGGTCTTTTAAGAAAACATCCTCGCGTATGTCCTTCCGTTGTTTCTCCTTTCTGATAAAAACGTGCAGAAGGAGAGGATTTCCTAAGCCTTCCCTCTGGTTCCCGACCGTCTTGGTCTCCTTCTACGACACGCAGGAGGTACGTGGGAAGTATCTCTCTCTCTCTCTCTCTCTCTCTCTCTCTCTCTCTCTCTCTCTCTCTCTCTCTCTCTCTACCCCCACCCACTTCATTGTATCATTAAGGTCATTATTTAGAGATGTGCTTCTCTATTCTACTCCTTATCAGATACATTATACCGTATATCGTACCCATCTCGTTTCCTAATTTCTCGAAGCCTGTGGGTATGAAGGAAAGATAGATAATAAATGTTGTTGCATCACGTACAAAATGACGAGTCCATGGGCAGAATAGCGCCTTTGACATCTGTGTTAGAGAACTCGCCAGCAAGGAGGAGAGTATGTTATGTGATCACTTGGTGAGGCGCCAAGCGTGGGTCAGTGAGCACGTGATTCCCCTAATAAAGCCAAGGAGAGAGAGAGAGAGAGAGAGAGAGAGAGAGAGAGAGAGAGAGAGAGAGAGAGAGAGAGAGAGAGAGAGAGGTCGTTCCCCTATTGTAAGGACTCGTGGGATCGTTGAAGACCGCTCAGAATGCTGAACACTTCACCTCATGTTGGCCCTTGTGGCAAGCGCTGCACAAAAGCGTCCGTGAAAGCAGAAAGATCACTCTCTTCTACCCCCCCCCCCCCCCACCCCCCACCTTGTGCATGAGGAGATCAGGCACGTATACCACGGTTGTCATATATCTATAAAACGGAGAAAATATAGTTCATTCTGGAGATACTCACTCTTCATAAGTCGTCGAAGGGTTTGGAAAATTGTACTCGAGTTCACCTACCACCATACCTATATCAACTACGTAGATCCGACTCCTTCAATGGCGCACCGAAGAAGGTGAAAAATGCAACAGTTTACCCTGAGGGAGGACGTTTTGTTTATAAAGTCTAGACGACCCTCGACGACTTGGGCCTGCCTGACAACCTAGCCAAACTTCAGGACACATGCTTCTGTATCTCCAGCTATGGAGTTCAGCCCTTCAAATTACGATCCTCAAGCACGACGGAAGGACCCTTAGTGTAGACTGACCTCGCCCTTCTCCTGATCAAAGGACAGACCGACGTATACAATGGTCGTACCTCTGTGCCCAAAGGGTCGTGCCGTCGTCGTCCTTAAAAAGTCGTTCCGTCAAGCTTATAAAAGGTTTTAGTCAATAGCAGCAGAGGTGTAAACACAAGTGTAGTCTGCCAGTCATTATTAGTGACGTGACGGCAGGATAACAGTGGTATAACTCCACACTAAACGTATGATATATGGCGAGACCTCTGGGTGTCACGAGCCATTGTGTGTTCGTTAGTAAAGAAGGCAGTGGCGCCTTGCACACACACACACACACACACACATCCCTTCCACCATCATGATAGTACGACGCGTTCACCAGACGCCTGGCATCAGATATCCATTTGCCTTACGTCCAGCATCTCCACTGCCAGACGTACACCGACTCACATGATACCTGTGACCTTGGCCTTTAACCTTTTGCCCCTGTAATTAATAGGTAACCTCACCTGGGCTCAAACAGTGCATACAACAACTTTGTTGACATTAATCTCTGGTAATATAGGGGACACACATACACAAATATACGTTGTAAAGAATGCCTTTCTGTCCCCCAAGCTGCACGAATGAAAAATAAAGACACATCACCATCCTAAACATCGTGTTTCTTGTATATCCAGTACATGCATACACGGATTGATGACCGAGGACGAACGCTGAAACTAAAAGAAAAAAAAGTTCCTGCTCGTATCTGAAACGATGAATCCACTTATCAATGCAAATCAGTCCATCCAGTCAACTCGTTGACGGAGAATGACACAGAAGAGCACTGTCTTTACGCTTGGTCTTATGTGGTCTGTGGACACTCCTGTCACTGCTCTTGGTCCTCCGCCTACCGCTCAGGAACTTTCCTCAGACCACAACAACAGAACGTGTCACTAACCTCAATGATGAGGTTCATGTCTGAGGTACGTGTGTGCCTCCAGGGACGTGCCCTCGCTAGTAAAGGAGACTTGAGGCGAGTGTTCGACGTCAGCCTTCGTTCAAGGGTTCTTAACGCCTTGAGTACGAAGTTAAGAACCTTTGACCACGACGGTATGACCCTTAGTACGAAGTTAAGAACCTTTGACCACGACGGTATGACCCTTAGTACGAAGTTAACCTTTGACCACGACGGTATGACCCTTAGTACGAAGGTAGGAACTTTTGACCACAACTATGACCCTAGAGTACGAAGGCCTGGCCTTTGGCTTCATCCTCAAGGGCAAGGTCAAGGGCTAGGTTATCATGCCTAAGGGTCGTGCCCTTGTGATTAAGGGCCACATACTACTTAACAAGGGTCATACTCTCGTGATCAAGGGTCACATACGAGTTAACAAGGGTCATACTCTCGTGATCAAGGATCATATCGTTGTGTTCACGGGGTTAACAACCCTTAGCGGTGCTCTGTAGGTGTTCATCAGCTTCTTTCGTTGACAGTCATCACCCATACCGACCACCTCCGCTCAGCCAAGAGACCAGTGCAACATTAGAGACCAGGAACATGCATCATCCGTGATGAACAAAGATGAAGCGACAGCCACGGACTCACCAATTATTCATCGACTGTTTGCCCTGTGAAATTTCCAGGAAATTCCTCTCTCTCTCTCTCTCTCCTCTCTCTCTCTCTCTCTCTCTCTCTCTCTCTCTCTCTCTCTCTCAGCAACCACTCCCAAGGACACACTAATGCAAGACAACAATGAGCAGTATGAAAATAATAATTATATATATATATATAATTATATATATATATATATATATATATATATATATATATATATATATATATATATATATATATATATATATAATTATATATATATATATATATATATATATATATATATATATATATATATATATATATATATATATATATATATATATATATATATCAGATGGAAACAATCACCACAGGGCGCGAGGAATTCAAGCGTAGGCCATTGAACTGATGGTCTTGTGGGCCAATCCACTTGGATACGCCGTAGCCAAGCGGATTACCTCACTAGACAATCATTTCGATTGCTTCGTTTCCAGTTCCACGCGCCCAATTGAGATGCTATCCAAATATATATATATATATATATATATATATATATATATATATATATATATATATATATATATATATATATATATATATATATGTCATGTGAAACGTCCTGGGTAAACCCTGGAAAGGTCTGTGAGGGCTGGTTGTGTATAGGGAGCTGCGGTTTCGGTGCATTTCATATGACATCTAGAGAATGGATGTGAGCGAATAAGGTGGTTCTTCGTCTGTTTCTGGCGCTGCTTCTCCAACAAAGGAAACGGTGTGTGTGTGTGTGTGTGTGTGTGTGTGTGTGTGTGTGTGTGTGTGTGTGTGTGTGTGTGTGTGCGTGCGTGTGTGTGTGCTCGAAGTTACACAAAGAATGAAATGTCCCCTTTGGCAGGGCTGAATCATTTCGAGTACATTCTCATCAAAGAACTCCGAAGGCGACTACATTCCCATGCTAGTGAAAGTAGCACAACCAGCAAAATGTGTCAAAAGAATGATTTTCGAAGCGCCACACCAACTATGTTTCATTTGACCCTTGGATCATCTTTCGTGGGGTCTCGGACACACAGAAAGTGAACGTGGACAGCTGGTCTGAATTACACCAGTTCAGTAGACACGTGTCAGTGTGACGAGTTTATTCCTTCTGAAACTGGACCATTGTGGGTTATGGTACAATACAGTTTGTCATATCCACATCAGCTGAAAATGTCAGGGCCCCACCAATGACCATCTCGTCATCATCTTTCGATGTTCTCATGTAAAATAGTTTAAGCAATTTACTAATATGAGATAGCCAGAGGTCAGGAGCTCACGCACGCTCAAAGGTCATAAAATCGTGCACCGCTATGATAGGGGTTTTAAGAATGCATGCTCACTTCGGTTCTGTCATGAGTAATTCTGCTTTAAGTAAGATTTTGGCGGCCCCTGGTGATTTCTCGAAATGAAAATACTTCAGATAAAAGAGGTTATATAGATACCGTCTCCGGTCGCTAGTGAGTGTATTACCGTGGGTTTCCGAGTCATACCATATAAACATCACACAGTTATGTATATACTGGTCTTAATGAATCGCAACGTATCGGTAAATCTGGAGGAATAAATGTGTATTTCATATATTTTCAGTGGACACTCGCCAGCTGTTTATATACCTAACAACATAGTTTTAGATAATGAGTATGTCTGGTGTTCATCTCCGTCTCTCTCTTCCTCAACCCTGAACTCGTCTAAATCGAGGTCGAGAAGAGTCGCGGTCGGTTTTCCTAATGCCCCCCCTCACATTACCCTCCAAGTCCCTGGGTCGTAACCCCAGGCCCGGGACTGAGCGTCGGGTGCACCCCAGAGAGAGAAGGAGGGAGAGGAGGGAGAGAGAGAGAGAGAGAGAGAGAGAGAGAGAGAGAGAGAGAGAGAGAGAGAGAGAGAGAGAGAGAGAGAGAGAGAGAGAGAGAGAGAGAGTGTGTAGGCAACTACCTCTGTTTTCCAACGACGAGATGTTCCCACGAGACAGAAATAGCGAGTACGTTCACCGCAAGAGAGAGAGAGAAAAACACACACACACACACACACACACACACACACAGAGTTCAACCAATTCCAAAATGCTATGGCGTAAACCAAACATTACAGGTTAGAGAGCCAGTAGCGGTGTGACCTTCTCTGAACTAAATAACCATTTGCCGCGCAAGTAGATCTCCTGATCAACACAGTTGAAACACAGGGACACCGCTCGCACAGATGGAAACGACTTCAGTTCTGCGTGCCACGTACAACGACGTCAAGAAAGCATACGAATGAAGGACCTTTGACATCATCACAGCTTGAAATGGTACTGAGGCCATGCGAGTTATCAATAGCTTTATCCAATTTCCTTTTTGAGTGATTTTCCCAGCGATTCTTGGTGCCGCTTCGTGTACACAGATACTGAAGGAAAATTAGTAAAGTCACATGAAAGAGATGGATGTTGAACAGCCATGATACAGGTGGTGTGTAAGGTTACACTGGACTTGTGAGCAGGACGGTACGATCCTTCAGTGGAATGGTACGGTACTTAAGCAGGACGGTACGATCCTTCAGTGGAACGGTACGATCCTTCAGTGGAACGGTACAATCCTTCAGCATAACGGTACGATCTTTGAGCAGGACTGTTACTCCTGAGATCCTGAAAGCCTGGCTTCTCTCAGACACTCCTGGGAACTTTTAAGTGCCGTCATACAAATGAGTTCAGTGCAAACACCATATTCATCACTTGACGTATTACAGTTATAATGTGTTATCAAACATGTAACCCCCCCACAAAAAACAGCTGTTTAACCAAGCACATGATGAGTGACCATGAACCAGGCATGAGAGCAGTTCTACGTAGGTAGCAAACCTTGCCTAAAGAGGAACGGTCTACTGGATCAGTTCCGGCATGGAGTACCTGGTAATGGTGCATGATCTGTCCATGCATGGAGTACCTGGTAATGGTGCATGATCTGTCCATGCATGGAGTACCTGGTAATGGTGCATGATCTGTCCATGCATGGAGTACCTGGTAATGGTGCATGATCTGTCCATGCATGGAGTACCTGGTAACGGAGCATGATCTGTCCATGCATGGAGTACCTGGTTATGGTGCATGATCTGTCCATGCATGGAGTACCTGGTTATGGTGCATGATCTGTCCATGCATGGAGTACCTGGTTATGGTGCATGATCTGTCCATGCATGGAGTACTTGGTAATGGTGCATGATCTGTCCATGCATGGAGTACTTGGTAATGGAACATGACATGTCCACGACGTGTCCTTGCTTGTCTTATGTGATAATGGACTGTCCTTGTATGGAGTACTTGGTGATGGAATATAATCTCTCCATGCATGGAGCACTTGGTGATGGAGTATGATCTGCTCGCATATATGGAGTATAATTACTGGTGTATAATCTGTAAATCATAACATTTCAAGGGATGACAGATGTATCCAAAGGGATTTATGCCTACGGTCCAATACTATTATGAACTTTCACGATTAATCTCAGCGATTCTTGGGTTTATTGCTAAAGATTTTCAGAAAAATCTAAGTTCATCAAGATCATAGGGAATGTAGGCTCAGCATTACACCCCAGACCTTTCTAGTGGCGTGACAACATACACAGACGCGTTTATAAACAAACGTGACAAATAGTCCCTTGAATTATCACTAAATGTTGTAAATGAAGCGTTGGATATGGAGCGCTGAACAGGAAATGAAACACGAAAAGTTCCCAAGTGCACTTTCGTGTAATAATCACATCAGGGGAGACACAAGAGAATTATATATATATATATATATATATATATATATATATATATATATATATATATATATATATATATATATATATATATATGGCAGACAGTAACGTTACGATGTTGTATCTTTAATTTTTTTGGGGGGATCTAATCGAACCTAAGTTAACTAACCTTAGTCTAATAAGCTTAACTTAACCCCTGACTGCAGCTAACTTAAGGTACCCGTAGCCCTAACTAGCTTAACCTAACCTAACCTTACTTTAACCCCAACTAGCCTACATTAACCCAGTTCTAACCCTAACCTAACGTAACCTTAACCCCAACAACCCTACATTAACCTACTCCTAACCCTAAACCTAACCTAACCCTAACCTAACCTAACAGAATACCGAAAGACCAAAGGCAAGATCATGAAAACATAGCAAGCGAGAGATCTTGGGCACGTGATGGTGTTCACGCTTGGGGACCACTTGGCTTTACCGTCTCGCCTCTCTGTTCCTGGAGGCAAACCGAGCGCTCCTTCATTCATAAAGGTTTGATCGTCTAGTCTGGCTCAAACTTGCAGGACTCTCCATCCATTCGACTGGAGCTCACGAGCGTCTCAGCTGTTCCTCAGCGTACAAAGTTTGAGCTAGGAAGTCTGTGCTGGAGATCGAGAGTTCCCCAGCCTTCGTGAACGGGTCGACCACTTGACCAGCAAGTAGTCAGTGATCGGCCAGCACCTGACCCAAGCGGTAACCAGGCAACATATTACCAAAGACTAATTCAAAGGACTGAAGCATGAAATAAGCAATTATGTAGGGAAAATTTATACTGTACATTTAGATATATGAAAGCAAGGATTGAGCTAAGTACACAATGTGAGGTTGTTTAAACAAAGACAACATAAAACTGTCTCATTTCAATACCAATAAGACATGATAAGATTCTCTCTCTCTCTCTCTCTCTCTCTCTCTCTCTCTCTCTCTCTCTCTCTCTCTCTCTCTCTCTCTCTCTCTCTCTTGGCCTGGTTAAGATTCCCGGCCGCACGCGGCCGCGAAAATGTGGACTGCGGACCCTTGCGGTAGAGGAACAAAATTCCAAGTTACGTAAGAAGACGGTGCTGGGCAACACAGTGGTACACTGAGCAGGGATCATGACGCGCTGCTGGCTTGACGGCCGGGTCAGGGGGTAACCGACTGTGGTGTACCGCCTCAGGTGTACTGTGTGGCAAACCCCTCTGGTGCCTCTTGTTCCACTATCCACCTCCTCCTCCTCCTCCTAATGCTGACCAGAGGTAACCTCGTCATGGAGCATCAGGTCTCCTGTTATCTGCCCTACGCCTGTACTTCCCCCCTCACAAACAACGTCGCTTTATTGTCCTATGGTCTGGCATGGGAGAGTGGCTCTCTCTCTCTCTCTCTCTCTCTCTCTCTCTCTCTCTCTCTCTCTCTCTCTCTCTCTCTCTCTCTCTCTCTCTCACACACACACACACACACACACATAGGAAAAAAAGAGGACGATGGACGAAAACTAGAGGGGGAAAGAAAGGGAAGAGGAAAGAGGAATTGAAAGTAAGGAAGAGAAAGGGAAGATATGGATAGGGTGTAAAGGGAGTGTGTGGTAAGTATATCGACAACCTGGGATAAAGATATCGGCAACCTGTGGTAAGGATATCGGGAACTTGTGGTAAGGATATCGGCAACTAGGTAACGAGGATAAACCGAGAGAAGTGAAGAGGGCGGGAAAATACAGAGACAAAATACCACAGAGCACAATTACATGAATCATCAGAGTGATAAATAATTGTAAAAGTGCATGAAATATGTAGGAGATAAAACATACATATACTACAGGAAAATCTAATAAAACCTGGTAAAATGTGTGTGTGTGTGTGTGTGTGTGTGTGTGTGTGTGTGTGTGTGTGTGTGTGTGTGTGTGTGTGTGAGTCTAGTCTGTATCTATGTATGGGTATATGGGTCAAATGTGGCTGTGCACATGTGTAATGTATGTATTTTTGTGTGTGTAAATTTCGACCTTTATCAACTGAAATAGCTAGCAGAGTAATTAATCATACCTCACTGACATAACTACCCACCTTAATCCATGAAACAAATAACATTAATCAAACACACACACACACACACACACACACACACACACACACACACAATCTATATACACATATATTACTACCTCACATGATTATTGTGTGGCCATCAGCAACTCGAGGGTGGGCCGTTTTGATACCTGCTTCTTTCCCTACACGTCGAAGCTTTGGAACTCTCTACCATCTCATGTTTTTTCCCAATAAATATAACCTGGCACATGTCAAAACACAGGTCTTTGACGTCCTTCAAAATTCGTAAATACTTTCCCTTGTCTTTTCTTTTTCCGTTTCATAAGTCTCTCCATATTTCAATTAAGGTCCGGCCTTGATGTGGATTGTCCGTGACTGGAGCCTTCAATATAAAACACACACACATTATATATATATATGGGATAGGTGAAGATGCTAAGGTTCTGCTCCCTGTTCTGACCATAAAACCAAGACGTTATTGGTACCAGCTTGATGAAGCCAAGCCACTCTTCTCACACTAGACACAGACACACAATCCACAACTTCGTCTATGACACAGAAAACTATGTTAGTCTTGTTACTCTGACGATAACGTAGAGCCATTCTTTTTGTACTATACAGACAGTTAAGGCACTCATCTAAACGAAACTAAGCTGCTCTCAATACAGAAGAGTGAAAGGCAAGCCATATCGGTTCCATCAGGGACAGAGATAAGCCAGTCTTGCTATGATCATCATATAGTTAAGCTGATCATTCTCTTAACCAGACGGAGAGCTAAACTCCTCTTGGTATACCAAAAGCAGGACCAAGCTACCATTGCTAGGCTCAGCGGAAAAACAGGTAGATCTCTGCAAACCAGACAAAGATGCAACTTAGCATCACGGTGCTGAGATACAGGACCAAGCCACCCTCTCCCCCTTGGTTGACAGAGAACCAACCCAACTCTTGTTGAGTCAAGGTACTCATTCTGTGCTCGGTCAGACAAACAGCCAAGTCACATATGCTTAGCTGGACACAGAACCATGCCACTTATGCTGTGACAGACAGAACCAGTCCGCTCTTCTTCTGGGAGACACAGGTTCAAGCCATTCATACGGAGCTAAACAGAGAATCAAATCATCAGTGATTTGCATCCAGAACCAAGACACTTGCTATTACCAGCACAGATCTAACCCAGTATTATTTAACTGTATATCTAGGGAAGCCACTCCTCATGTACTATATCAAACACAAAGTGTCAAGCTATTTTCTCCTGTTTTGAACAGAAAGCCAAGAAGATCGGGTTTTACTATAGCCAAGCCATGTTTGACGTCATAGTATCAAATCCACCATCTTAAACCTTGAACTCAGCCACTCCAACTCTATTTAAGGCTCTGATGAAACTATTTTATCCGAGCCAGTGTTGTCCCGCTAACCATAAGGCTCACTAGTCTTACTCAACTGGTCATAAAACCCACTAGTCTTGCTCTACTGATCATAAGCCTCACAAGTCTTACTCTGATGATCATAAGCCTAACCAGTCTTGCTCTACTGGCCCATAACTCCTCTCCTGTCTTGCTCAGTCGGGCGTAAACTAAATGAGTCCAGCTCAGGACAAAAGTCATCCTAGTTTTTCTCCATTAGAACCTAAGCCACACCAGTCTTGTTCTACTAGACATAAGCCATACCATTCGCTCTGCTAAACATAACAGCCACACTACCTCTCCAATATACACTATATTAACCAGTTTGACTTCAATGGATTTGCCACGGAGCCATCCACACTAGGTGGGAGGTTTAGACTACGGAGAGGCAAGGTTTGTGGCCCGGGGAACTGCCAGCCCCGGAGGTGGAAACACACAGGCCCTCTGACAATTTGCATCTTGATAGATGTTTAATTCCAGGCTTTGAGAGGAGGTGGGGCGGAGGAGAATGTCAAGGGGGGACTGAAGGAGGTGGATAAGAAACTGAGAAAGAGGAAGAATGGCACCAGATACACAGACCACATGGTCCAAGCCTTAACGCTCCTGAAGGAAAGGAGAGTAAAGCAAGGGCTCTCTGTCCATCCCTACTTCTTTTGGCAACACGCTTGACAGGAAACACGTAGAGAAATACCTTGCAGAAATAAAATGTTAGAAGGAAATTTCTGTAAGAAAGGCATATAAGTCAATGTGAATATGTCAGGTACCCACTAACCAAATGCGTGCATCCCTTCCTATTTTTTTCCTTCGATACAAAAGACAACGATGAACTCAGACCTCCAGCCTCGCGACCTGCCACATCTACATTAGTCTTGATGTGAAAGGATCATACGATATGTCCTTCTCAATTCCTTCAAGGAGGCTACATGGAATCATCAATGATGATACGTTACCGCTGCATGACCAAGGCGAAATCAGTGGTTGGACAGGTAGCATAACACACCACTACGTAAAACAACGGTTAGGCAAAGAATTTCTCAGTACCGGAGAGTGACAGGTGAGGATCCATTCTACTTATGAATATATTAATTGCATTGCTCTGAGCAGCATATTCTGAAAGCTATTCTGTGTGTCGATCTTGTCAGTGGTAAAGAAACATTTTGTGCAATCCAGATTAACTGGGTGACCTCTAAGTTTCAATCCAATTTTTCTCGTTGGTAGCCCAGGTGCGGAAGTAAAGAAGTCTTCTATATCGACAAAGCTGAATCTAAAGTAATTCTATTAAAATGCCTCGGTCAGAGAGAATGATTTAGATTTCGCGGTCTATCCTCACATGATTTTGTTACGTAAGGATAGGATATCCTTACTTAAGTGGGGGGCCCCGTAAGTGCAGTGTATATTCAAGGTGAGGTCTAACTGGACTTAAGTATAATAGGCAATACTACATCCTTGCTTCTGTATCTAAAGTTTCTGCTCATAAATCCTAACATCCTCTTTGTTTTCTTGGCGGCTTCGGTACAGTGCTGGGAGAATTCAAAGCTGTGAGAAACACTGACCCCCAAGATCCTTTACGTAAACAAGGAGTGTCCTTTATCTTGAGTCCCATCAGTTCGTAATCAAATTATCTGCTGATGTTTCTAGTAAATGCTGACATTTATAGACGTTAAACGGCATTTGCCATTTTCTAGACCATTCAACCATTTTATCATCTTGTAATCTTAGCCTATCTTCTTCAGTTAACATGGCATTGCCAATCACTGTGCTATCTACATACTCAGACGCTACGCTATTTAGCCCTACACCACCGTAATCAATGTGCATTATGAAAAGTACAGGTCCCAGGATGGACCCCTTGGGGACCTCACGAGTCAAGGGTAGCCACGGTAATGATACCCCATTCATTACGACTCTTTACTTCTTGTTACGCTACCAAGCTTCTGTGCAGTTTCCTATGCCACCAGTAATCCCAAACGCTCTGCCTTTAAGCATTATCTCATCGAGTGGGGGAACTCAGTCGAATGCGTTTTGGAAGTTGAGAAAAATAACATCTATTGTTTTTAGTCTCGTTGTGGGCACTGAATAGATCATGTTAACATTCAAGGATGCTCATGAGGCAAGATCTGTGCTTTGCAAATCCACGATCTGTTTCTGGTATAAAAAACAAAAGTGGAACATTTTTTTTTAGGGTTTGTTGCTTTGCTTCTATCTTCCACAATGGGTTCCCCCATCCTATGGGCTCAATCCCACTCCTCGTATGCATCTTGTTGCCGTCGATACACCTGTAACATCTGAACCACATCAGGGTTGCGTGTACCTAAATGTCTTGTCAACGCGAGTATGAGTCAATACGTATTTCTAAGAAGCAGAGACTGGATCAAAATATATCAGCCTCCCACATCGGCCCTGTAACGGTTGAGTGGAGAAAGGAAAGAGTATATGCCAACGGCGTCACATCCGCTTAAATGTTAATTAGATTTTGCCGGTCTGTGTTCATCCTCCGGGCGGAAGGGCAAAAGGATTAGAGAGGTTACAAAGGGTCTTTGTCGGACCCCAGTGACCACAGGATTAACACATAATTTGCTAAACAAAAATGGGTTCCACACATAATGGTTCCAGTAACTGCCCACCGTGAGTAAGACCCTCTACCACGTAAATGCAAGAAGTGGATACAGCGTCAGTAGTTCAAGCACCGTAGCCTGACACTGATAGTAAGCAACTGTGCCATTTCTTGCAGGGATAGTCTACCCTCCGTCTCTAAAAAAGATCTTTACGATTTACGACATAAGTGTTATATGTATGTGCCCATATACCTAGGCATCGTTACGAATCACATGTTTTAACATCTCCAAGGACGACAGAGCACTAGTCGTATCTACAGCCAAGCTTTCAACTGCTGTGACAACATCTTGTGATCCACTGGTCTTGTTACATTCCTCAGACACATGTTTACCTCGACACATTCTATCATGTTCGAGAATGAATCTCCCCCTTGTCTAGTCGCACTCACTTCAGTGTTCCTAACACATCCTTCCCTGCCTTCCTCATTACAGTCTTAGGATTACCGAGAACCCAGTGTTCACTTCAACAGTATTATCTGGAGAAAGTTTGGCAAAAGCATCGACTTTATCGTGTGGCAATCCACACCAGCATGCTACACCCTGGTCTCAGGGTATTTAGGGCAAGAAGTCAGGATAGAAACTCAAGATATAATCATACTGTCTGTGGTTGCAGTTTCTGCATAGTCAAAAGTGATGACTATGGCGACCAATTCAGTTTTGTATGGCAGATTTGCATTTGCAATTTTTTTTTATTTTGTCAGTGATGGTGGTGAAAAGAATACTCATATTCTTGTGTCCCGGGTGTTCCTGTTTTCTTTATGGAGGCATTGTCCCGGTTGAGTATTCTGGTGTCACTAGACTGCTATACAAACCTCCCGTCATCCATCGCTTATGATGACTGGCGTAGCCTTTGTTGAAGTCAAATAATTCATGCAATTCTTTGAGTTTCTCTATCACATAGTTTTTGAGATAGCTAGTGGGATCAAGAGTTACTCATTATGGATGTATTCCTTTACCGATGAGATGTCAAGGGAGAGTTTTCCTTAAAATGACAGTCAACTTTTGTTTCATTCATCTTCCTTCATCGACATCACTACGCGCAGTAGCACCACAATCTCTTGCACCTTCCGGGTGTGATAAGAGAGTATCTATATCTACTCCGTGTATGACCATGATTTATCCGTTCGGCATCCTTCTCACGCAGCACCAGCACTCTCTCAAGAAGTACACATCTCTGTACATATATCTTCAGTTTCCTCTACAACTCCCCCCACACTAACACTACGGCAAAGATACTCCCTCGTCTCTCGTACTCTCGGCTTCCAGCCCGACGCTAGATCGGTCCTCTAAGAGCAAGATAACATTCGGCTGTGTCATGGTACACTCACCGCCACTCTCCCCCGGTATAAACACCATGACGTGGGAGGGAGGCAGGTGCCCTCACAAACACTGGCTGGGGTCCGGGCTATATTAATCAGCCGAGCTAAATTGACTCCGGTGGTGTCAAGGAGCGTGATGCGTGAAGGTCAGTTTAGCTGATCATTTAACACCTGAGGAGTTACTCACACTTGAGACCAGTGCCGGATACAGGCAAGGTAGATGACATATCTTCTTTGCGATGAAATTGAATTATCACACTATGTATATCATTCTCTCTGTTCTGAACGTGGAAACAACCAAGACAAGACCGATAGATAGTCATTAGGTCAAGAATATTTCCTGGAAACTTACCGAAAATGCATTAGAGAATGATACATGAATACCCAGCAAGGGAAGTTGGAACGATCAATTCTTAACGGGGTATCTGATGAACAAAGAAACTGAAATGGAGCGACTACAGAAACGTTCAAAAGAAGATGAGAATCATGACTGGTTGAAGAAGATATTACCGACCAAACCTAGAATGGATAACCAAGCCAGAGGAGGACAGTAGCTGCTGAAAACGATAGTATTATACAGGAAGCAGAACGAGTGAGGGGACGAGACGAGGAGGTCAAAGAGAAGAAGCATCCTTTGTCAACGTACATGTCAAGTGGTGAGGGCAACGCGCTATTCCCATCTTCAAACCTCTCTCTCTCTCTCTCTCTCTCTCTCTCTCTCTCTCTCTCTCTCTCTCTCTCTCTCTCTCTCTCTCTCATTCAGCTCACACCCGTGTTGGACATCATCCTCTACCGAGTGCACCGATTTAACTTGTTCGTCCAGAGCGCTGGTCGCCCAGCTCTGAACGCCACCGGAGTCAAGTGCACTCCGTCTACCCCTTGTCACCTATGGCCACCATTCGCTAACCGACATACCGTCACATCCTCGATTTCATTAAAAAGCGACCACAGATACTTTTGATGTGAAATCCAAGTCATGATATAATTACGCCTGTTTGTGTCTTGTGCGCTAACAGGTCCTAATGCGTCAACACAGTGCTGCCATAAGTCCTGGTGCGTCAGAATAATGCAAGCACAGGTCCTGATGCGTCAGAATAATGCAGCTACAGGTCCTGATGCGTCAGAATAATGCAACCGCAGGTCATGATGCGTCAGGATAATGCAGCCACAGGTCATGATGCGTCAGGATAATGCAACCACAAGTCTTGATGCGTCAGGATAATGTAACGAAAACTCGTGCTGTGTCAGAGCAACGTACCTATAGGAACCTTTGCGCCAAGACAATTCAACCACACCGCAATGGGACTGGATGCCTCATGTGTTATCACACAAGAGACACTAGCTCTCCCAGATAACACCAGTGATAATCAACATGTAATGTTAACGTCATATCTACAACCGTTCAATGAGATATACTGAACGAGTTTCCCCCTGCAAATCTATGGAAGAAATCCCATATTAGATTTTCTAACAAGCTTAGACCAAAGCTCATGGGAGTGATGATAGTGAAAAAGGTTGGACAGATGGGGGTTGCATGAGGTGGTTGTGTATGGTGTGGCGGGGGAAGGTGGTGGTGTCTGGGTCGTGCGGGGGAGAGGGGTTGGAGGTTGTGGTGGCAGGGGTTGGGCAGCCAAGTCGGACACCGTGCGTGCCTCCAACCCCCACGCCAGCCACCAGGCACACGGTTGTGTACCTCACCAACATCTTCACTTCCTCCTGGACTGTGTAGACGATATGAAGAGGGTCTCGTACAAGGAAGACACAGTCTGGGTGGAAAGGGGACGGGTATATGGCGATGGAAGGAGTGGCTATGAAGGAAGTGATGGCGTTGCAGCTGTTGATGGATGGAATAGTTATGAAGGAGGAATTGGAGTTGTTACGATGATTTATGTATTGAAAAGGATAGTTATGAAGGAAGGAATGGGGTTGTAAAGGAAAGAATAGTTATGAAGGAAGGGTTGTGGTGATGATGTTAGGATGGAAGGACTGGGTATGAAGGAAGGGAGAGGACTATAGTAGTGATGGACGAAAAGGTTATGAAGGAAGGGATTTGAATCTAGCAGTGATGGAAGGAATAGTTGTGAAGGAAGGGATGGGATTGTGGTGCTGATAGAAGGAGTCAAAGAAAGGATGGGTTTGTGGTAATGATAGTATGAAAGGTTATGAAGTAAGGAGTTAGGTTGTGGTAGTCGTGAAAGGATGGAAGGAAGGGTTGTGAGGGGAGGGATGGGTTTGTGGTGGTGATGGAAGGATGGAAGAAAGGTTGTGAGGGAAGGGAAGGGGTTGTGGTGGTGATGGAAGGATGGAGGGAAGGGTTGGGAGGGAAGGGATGGGGTTGCTGTGGTGGTGACGGAAGGAAGGGTTGTGAGGGGGAAGGGATGGGGTTGTGGTGGTGATAGAAGGCATGGTTATGAAGCGGGAGGGGCTCCACTGAACACATCACCAATACCAACATCCGGGACACAACAATCTGCATATTCAACAGCGCTAAACGACGCGGCCAGAGACAGTATAGCCAATAGAGGAGAGGCTGCTCTCGCGCCGGGGTTCTGACGGAGGTGGCAACGCTGCGCGGGCCACATAACTATTGCCGCTATCATTGTTTGGTTTATGGCCTCCATCAGAACACTGAGGGAAATCATGCGGAAGGGAAAATATTCTTCTGCTGCGAATTACCCTTGGCGGA
Organism: Panulirus ornatus; assembly: GCF_036320965.1. NCBI lineage: Eukaryota > Metazoa > Arthropoda > Malacostraca > Decapoda > Palinuridae > Panulirus > Panulirus ornatus. Next base: position 15,410,079 of record NC_092231.1, on the reverse strand, counting down.
AGAGAGAGAGAGAGAGAGAGAGAGAGAGAGAGAGAGAGAGAGAGAGAGAGAGAGAGAGAGAGAGAGAGAGAGAGAGAGAGACAGACAGAGACAGAGAGTACCACGTAACAGATTAATTTATACGAGTGATGATGACCCTTCAGGAATGACTTGCGCTGCTCTGCTATTTACAACCGTTAGCGGGCCACTTTATTCCTATACTGAACGCCCCTATGAGCAAAGATGATTATCATATCTCATTTAGGGAATATTCTTTTTCCTCCCTTTTTAAGCTTGAGAATATTGCTTAGGGAATCGTAAGGGATCTTGACCGATACACCTCCACTACTACACTCACCGTCACCACAGGCTTCAGTAGGAAGCATTACATCCCATTGTAGTTCGTCGTATAACCTGGGTCTTCTTAGTCCTGGGATTATAAAAACCTTGCTGGCCCGTTCTACAGTCTTGGTCTACTGTGGAGACCAGGACTGTACCGTGCACTCAAGGCTTGGTCTTAATTCCCGAGTTACAGAGGGTTCAGTGTGGTACCTCATAATGTGCAACAGATCCCAGCATTCCTCTTCATAATTAAGTGGCCGCTTTACTTTATCTTTTATCATACTTCAGATGGTTGGAGGAGGTAACTCTAAGGCTCCTTCTCGTCTTGAACCTCTTCCATGCCTTCTGTATTCCCCACTGTCTGTCTGTCTGTCTGTGATCCTCAGGAAGCCTCTTCTTTACGTCTGTCTCCACTAAATTCCATTTGCCACTTCTCACACAAGGTCGGCAATCTGTCAAGAGTCATTTTGGGGACTCTTATTAGTCATGTTGACACATACTTCACCACGTCCCATGCTGGTATCATCAGCAAACTTAAGGTAGTCATGACTTAACTCTCCATCGTTCATAGACACCATGAACAAAATTGAGCCCCAGGAGTGACCCTTGTGGTACCTCGGCGAAGCACAAGTTTTGACGTTTTACGACGACTTAGCAATCGTTGTATGACATCTGGACACATGGAACGATTTTGATTTTTTTTTTCTTTGTCTATCGTGAGTGATCCTGTCTATTTTACATCTCCGGTAACATTATATTTGCCTTCTCTGTGCTGATGAAACACTTAGGTGCTTCTAACATTTGATATATCCCCCGCTGTATGGTCGAAAACGGAAACTTGAATCACAAATGAAGCTTTGGCTTTAATGTGGCAAACGAGGTTCCCATCTTCATCCAACAACGGTCCTTATCCATACATGTCTTTTGGCTTCTTATGCATGAGTACAGATGTCTTGGGTGACTTCTAAACAATTCCAAACGATTTCTTCACCTTACCACTTGCCAGTAGTCATCCATTGGGGATGACCATGTGTAGTGGTCTCTGGAATACATGACTTTTTCAAACTTTTCTCAGCAATTCTCTTTCTACCAGAGTAATAATGGTTTGTTCAACCGAGGTGGTCTCTGCGTTCCACTCAATCTTTCACTCTGCTTGAGAGTTTATTCTATTCCCTCTTGGAATACTGTGATCAGAGCACAGTCACACATCTTCAGATCTTTCAAGCTGACGTTTCAAATCGTACAGGAGAAGGTAAAAGTTCTTCATAACAACTTCGTCTACAACATGTATGGTAATCACCAGGTGACGGGGTGGTCATTGGTACCTAGTGTCCCAACCACTTCACTGGAATGTATCAAGTTTTTACTGTTAGTGAGTCAATCAGTTAGTCAGTTAGTTAGTCAGTCAGTCAGTCAGTTACTTAGTTAATCAGTTAGTTAGTTACCTCTGGCCGGTTGATTTGCAGTTCAATAAATGACGAAGTCCACCAAACTAAGCTGTCTGCTCACTAATTTCCCTCTTTGGATTAATCACTGGCCTGATGGATTCTCACAATCTCCCACTGTAATCCTTTTTACCTTTATCTTACCTGCTAGTCCTCTACGCCACAGCTCACATTCACTGTTATCTTGCATAATTCACGTAGGTAACGTTAAATCGAAACAGCCATTAAGACTCTTTTCGTCACTGTCCAATCTGACAAAACTCGTGGTATCTTCTTGTGGTCAAAAGCTCCTCCCTGTGGCGTGTGCGTGAGGCAGATGTGGACTCACATGGCCTGTGTGCACTTCAGGCAGGAAATGATTTTCTCTCTCTTCATCCACGACCAAGATCACAGTCGTTCTACATTGTTCCTCGTCAGCACATGTAACAGATCCCTACATCATCAACATGTCAAGCGCACTTTAGGAAAATGATTTTAAGGTCAACAACTTTTGACGAGAGGTCAAAGAATTAGCTAATGGTTCAGTACCAGTTGAATAAAGAATTTGAAGGAAAAAAAAGATGAGAAAGAGATAAAAGATACTGCAACGCTGCCAACAGAAAACAAAAGATAAAAAAAAAAATTGCCGCGGTAGAGGACGCTGCGAGTCAGTGGGTTTATGGTCTGTTGGCGTGGTATGGTCTGTTGGTGTGGATATATGGTCTTTTGATACGGGAGTATGGTGTGTTGGTGCGGGTGTGTGCAGTCTGTTAGTGTGGGGGTGTATGGTCTGTTGCTGTGGGTGTATGATCTATTTCTGTGGTGATGTAGTCCGCTAGTGCTTAAGGGTGTGCGAGTGTGTATTGTCTGCTAGTGTGGGGGTGTATGGTCTGTCGCTGTGGGAGTATGATCTATTTCTGTGGTGATGTAGTCTACTGGTGTTTGAGGGTGTGCGAGTGTGTATTGTCTGCTAGTGTGGGGGTATATGGTCTGTCGCTGTGGGAGTATGATCTATTTCTGTGGTGATGTAGTCTGCTGGTGTTTGAGGGTGTGTGCGAGTGTGTATTGTCTGCTAGTGTGGGAGTGTATGGTCTGTCGCTGTGGGAGTATGATCTATTTCTGTGGTGATGTAGTCTGCTGGTGTTTGAGGGTGTGTGTGAGTGTGTATTGTCTGCTAGTGTGGGGGTGTATGGTCTGCGGACGAGGCGCCCAACATTCTCATCAGGTGACCGCTGGTAAACATAGGCGCGTGCAGACAATACTGTCACCATGTAAGCGGCATTAGTGCCTTCTGTTATCTATTACCTCGCACACCTGACGTAACGAGACCTAACATAACTGGATTTGTCTTCACCTCACATGACCTTTGCTTGACTCTTGCGTGCCTTCTGTGATGGTATATCACGCGGAAGACAGACTGCCCGCCTCGTATGAATTCACATTAGGTATATATTCAACTGTGTTTCTGGCAGCATTGCCCATCTTCGGACGGCAATAACTACACTATGTTGCAGACCATCTCCAGAAAATTACATTTCTATACCTGCAGAATTCTTTGCGATCAAAAGTGTTTTTTTTTTTCTTTTCCTTTATAAAGCTTGTATTGTTTTACTGTATTGTTGATGACGACGGTCTAGCATATAGTTAACATGTTAATGTAACATCTAGGCAGCGTCCCATGTTAATTTCCTACACTTACTGGTTTAATTCGTAGTATCTCTGCAACACGTTCTCAGGCCTACTCGTAACTTGAAAAGCTTATCTAGTCAACAAAGAGCATAATCTAGCCAGTGATCCTAGTGATATACCGTAATTTTCTTGGATGTACCACATCTAAGCTTTGAGATAACACGTCCCGATCCATATATGCTTGTGCCAGTTATGGAGTCCCTTGTCACGGTGTGTAAATCAAGGAGTCACGTTTCACACTCAGATTCATGAACAGAGACGATTATACACGAGTATACATATACACGACAAGCGAGACGTCGTCTGCTCTTAAATCATATGCAGTATAAGTATGCCACTTTTCTTTCACCCCCAGAGTTCTACAGCCAAAGACAAAAGGCCACAGCTAAGCCTTGCTCGTACTGGCCTGGCTAAGGCCATTACCCCCAGCGTATGGTTAACCTTTGGTGTGGAGATTTTTCATTTATTAGTCAAGCAAATGGCGAGGTCAGAGCTTTTCCTAAGAATAAGGACATTCCTGAAAAAATTCGTTCATTCCTGTCCGCGAAGCAAATGCCCTTGCACTGGTCATGTACGAGAGAGAGAGAGAGAGAGAGAGAGAGAGAGAGAGAGAGAGAGAGAGAGAGAGAGAGAGAGAGAGAGAGAGAGAGAGAGAGAGAGAGGTGGTACGCTTCACAAAAGAAACCTAGATATTCTGGCGATGAATGAAACAAAGCTCAAGGGTAAGGAGGTAGACTGGTTCGTGAATGTCTCTCAGGTGTAAAGTCAGGGATTAATGCCAGGGCAAAATGTAAGGAAGGGGAGTGCACATCTGCTGAAGGAACAATTATGGGAATGTATGGAAGACTATTAGGAAGACTGATCCGAGTGAAAATGAAAGTGAATCACTAGACATGGGTGATTATTAGCGCTTTTGCACCAGGCCACGAGTAGGATGACTAAAAGAGTGAGTGTTCTGAGAGCAGGTAAATGACGTGACATGGGCGTGATTGCAGGCGGACATTGATGGATTGCCTATGGTTGATAAGCTTGCAAAAGAGAGACTTTTAGATGTGAATGTGCTGAGAGGGGCAGTTGGTGGAATGTCTGACCATGACCTACAGGGATGGGGGGATGCAGGGAAGCGAGTCAGCTGTTGCTTGTTGATGACACGGCGCCAGTGGGAGATTTGACAGTCTGCTGAAACCACTGCTTGAATGTGAGAGTGTGAGTTAAAGGAGAAAGATGAGAGCTGTGAATAAAAGCAAGGTTATTAGGTTGAGCAGTACACAGGGACAGGTTAATTGGCGTGAGAGTCTGAATGGAGAAATCTTGGAGGAAGAAGTGTTTTGGATACCTCAGAGTGGACATGGCAAGAGAGAAACCATTTAAGCTGAAGCGAGTCATAAGGTGGGTGAGGGGGCGATAGTCCTGGGAGATTGAAGAAAATAAGGAAAGAAAGGTAACTTGTCTGAAAAGACGAAAATGGGTATGTCTGAAGGTATAGTAGTTCCTAGGGTGTCTGGAACATGGCTGTGGATGGGAGGCCATGTTTACGATGCATTATACATGACAGCTAGGGAATGGATGTGAGCAAATGGGGCTTTTCCTTCGTTTGTTCCTAGTGCTACCTCGATAACATGGTAAACGGCAAAAAAAAAAAAGTATGTAAGAAAGAAAACATCATCATTCCCTTTCCCATAGGGTTAACCAGGTGCACACAGGAATATAATTTTGTGGCGATTATCTATCTACAACTGGAGTCTCAAAACCCGTATCCTGTTGGCTGGCTGAAGCTACGGATGCCCAGCTCCCGGGGTGGGAGTTGCTACCTTCCCGTCCCTACGCATTTTGCTCACGGGAATGAAATGACTTTTTGGGATTGCATATAAAGTGTCTTCACTCTGTTATAGAGATCTGGTGGTGTAGTTCTGGGAATAATGAATGAAGAGTGGACGACAGTATCATACGCCTGTGGCCCTGGCTGTGGACGTGTAAAAGTTTTACATTATTGTGTAAATGTAACCATCTAGTGCGGTCGAGAGGCAGCGGCACACACACGTGGAACCCTCCTGCGTGTGTGTGTGTGTGTGTGTGTGTGTGTGTGTGTGTGTGTGTGTGTGTGTGTGTGTGTGTGTGTGGAGGAAGGGTGTCATCTCCGGGCCAATCCAGGCCAAACATGATGCTCAGGCAGCCTCCACTCACCGATATTGGTACAGGATCTTGCCAAATGAAAGCAAGACCACTCCCCCCCCCCTTCCCCCAAGATTCCCCACACATAAAGCCGACTCTCTCCTCACGTTACACATGTGGCATCTTACCCTAGCACCTCTCCACACATAAAGCCGACTCTCTCCTCACGTTACACATGTGGCATCTTACCCTAGCTCCTCTCCACACGGGCCCAAGCCTAACGCTAAGCAGCCACTTTTGCTGAATCTAAAACGTTCTGTTATAGGATACCCACGAAACGCATCGTATATATCTTTTCTTTCTTCCACCAATGAACAACACTGAGTATTGAGGCTATATTCACGGGTTCGACTCTCAAGGCAGCGAGAACTGTGGCCAAGGAGAGGGAATGGGGGTCACCCGGACTGTAACTTTCTGCCTAACGAGGCAAACTGCTCCTTTGATCTCCATTGTTTTTAGGAATTCCTCCTTTCTTATTTCCATACATGTATGGCGTCCGACGGAATGTGTCGTACTCGAACCCTGGGTAGGGCGCTTGGCTACCTCGGCCACACGGAGGTTTTAAAAGACACAATACACCTGAAATCAAGTGTTTTTACCTCCCTCTCTCCCATCCTCAACTCGGTCGGTGTGGTACAGAACTTTAATCAATCACGGATGCGATGATGTGACAAATCATCTAGTTTTGCGAGTGCATATAAAAGGCAAATGTGTATACGCCAGGGTTCGAGTCCGACCCGTGATGTATATGCATTTGTCTGGCCACCGACACATTTGTCACACCATCGGAACTGCAACATAGTAAAGTCCATGTTGCACCCATCAGAGTAGAGAGAATACTGCGACTAGAAGGGGTGGGAGCGAGGGGGATGGAAATCATTACCCTCTGTTCTACTTTTCCGAAAGAAGGACAGAGAAGAGGGCCAAGTGAGGACTTTTCCCTCAAAGGCTCCGTCATCTGTTCTTGACGCTACCTCGCGGAAAGTGGCGATTATGTATGGAAAGAAAGTGAATGGAATGTGTGTGTGTGTGTGTGTGTGTGTGTGTGTGTGTGTGTGTGTGTGTGTGTGTGTGTGTGTGTGTGTGTGTGTGTGTGATAAAAAGAGGATTGGTAATTGGGGTTACCTGGTTTGAAAGGAGGGACATACACAAGTGCACATATGCGAGTAGGAGACGTGGCCAGCAGGCACCGTTGCATCGTTGACATTCGTGTTTGGTGATGCCCACATGACACTTCTTGAAGGATGACCAAGTATGAGATGAGGATCTTGGAGGAAAACTGAGGAACCATGGCACAGTGACAGAGTAAGGCTCTGACAAGAAAGATGGATACACGTAAAATATAAAGAAAAAAAAAAAGGAGATGAAACAAGAAGTGGAAGAAATAGAAGTACAACCGGGAGAAAGTAAGTTATAATTCTTTAATTAAGGGAGGTGACGGGAGAGAGGGAGTGCGGGAGTGAGTGGGAGGGAAGGGAGGAGCGACATCTGCTGAAGTTCTCGCATGTGCCACACACCAGCTAATGGGTCTTACCTCAACTTTTCTCCTCCTCCTTCACCTCCAGTATTATAACAGTTCACACACATTCACACCCCACACTCTGACAGACACAAAAGACACCTGTTCTTCTGGCCTTTAACAACAGGACACATCTAGTGTCAGGCTAAAAGGATTAAGAACTAAAGGGGAAAACAAAAAAGAGTGAATTCGTCCCCCCCTACCACCACCGTGTGAACAGCGCAAAAAACTGAAATATATTTCGTGTCGCCCGGATGTCAACTTTGGCCTCGAGGTATTTATAGAGCGTAGCAAGAAGGGCTTCGCTTTATGTAGCGATCCATATCTGAACCTGTGGAAGTTCACTGGTCGTTTCAAGGGATGATGAAAAGTACGTACGTACGTAGACAATATCGAAACATTTCTTCTTTTTCAGAGGTTTTCATCAACTAACAAAAATCGTAACCATATTAGAATAATCTAAATTGATATATGTTTTTTTTTTTCAAAGATTAACGCTGCGTTTTCTTATCATCTCGTGTATCTAAGTCTCATTACCTCACGCCGACCTCCCTCACAACCTAGGCTTGGGTACCTCATTTCATCACAACCCATTACCTCATGATCAGTTCTCATACCATCATACCTTCCTTTTCCCCATACCCAAGAAGAGTTTCACGTACCACCCCACGCCTCATTTCCTTATGATCGACCCTCACACATACCATCTCATATCCCGTGCCATCTCCTCATATCCAATTTTCTCACAATCCTTATTCTTTCCCGACCCTTTCACTCACACCCCATGATCATACACTCCGTTTTTCCTCACACCAGTCCCCTCCTGACTTCCCCTCTCATGCCTCACACTCACGCTCAGGCATCCTCCTATCACACTCTGTTCTCACCATCTACCATCCTTTTCCCATATTACCGCGTCCTCTTACTGCCTGTCTTGTCAAAGTCACTTTCCTTTTACGTTACATCCGATCACTTCTCCATTCTCTCCTAAGCCTATCCAAAAACTATGCCACACTCTCACATCCCCACCCTCACCATCCCATCTCCAGCACCCCACACTCTCACATCCCCACCCTCACCATCCCATCTCCAGCACCCCACACTCTCACATCCCCACCCTCACCATCCCATCTCCAGCACCCCACACTCTTAACACCCATCCCTTAACATCTTATTTCCATCTTTTCAAGTTTGTCTTTTTCCTGTACCTGACAGATGATGATGTATATGAGGAGAGAGAGGGAGAGAGAGAGAGAGAGAGAGAGAGAGAGAGAGAGAGAGAGAGAGAGAGAGAGAGAGAGAGAGAGAGAGAGAGAGAGAGAGAGAGAAAGTGTGTCTGCGCGCGCGCGCGCGCGCTTTCTTACCAGTAATGACAGCATTTTTTACTTTCTTTTACAAAAGGCAGGGCTGGCGCGTAACGACCATCGCAGGAAAATCTGCCTTTAGCAAGGAGTCGCCCGCATGGAATGATCAGAGGTGTTTAAAGGTTCTTCGCATACCGTATTCGCTGGACGTGGTAGACAATGCTATCTATATACAGGGTGTCCCCCCCAAAAAAATTCACTCACTTTTTCACACCCTATTACTCACCGATTTTTTTTTTTTCAGATCCAGTTGACTCTGAAAAAGGAAAAAAAAAAAATTCAAGTGTTATAGGGTGTCGAAAAGTGAGTACATTTCTGGGGGACACCTCATGTATTGGAGCCTTCAATGAAGAATTCATCACGGGTGGTATTACACAACCGGGTCCTGACTGTGCGGCAAGAGGCGAGGTTGTTACGCGGTCATGGGAGTGAGGCTCGCCACTGGGCACGTAGCTTTAATACAGAGGCCAACGAACCGTGTGAGGCACATGTCCTCAACTGTTACGTCTGAGGTGCAGAGAGACGACCTTACGTATGGCCGTGGCTTTGAAAGCCAGCTACACACGCGTGGCTGAGGCAGAAGGAAAGGACAACCACCTAGGCCAAAGGAGTGATCGTTGACAGCCACTGAAGTGCCGAATCCAACCGCAGCCGTCGCTAAGATGTTAGGACAAAAAAAAATTTGGTGCGGTAAAGACTTGTAAAACCTGGTTGTGTAGGGAAAGAAACAAACATTACAACGGCTCATCCTCGAGTTGCCAGCAGCCGCACAGTAACCATGCCATGAAGTAGCCTACCAACGTAAGGAAAACGGACTTTAAGATCGGTTTGAGAGAAAGTGTGATTTGGACTCTGCTTTACAGTCAACTGTCTCGAGTAAATACGTCAAGTTAAACCCACAAGAGATGTGTCAGCAGTCCCCCGTACAGGGACAACCAGCTCTTTCTTCCACTGGAGCGACAAGCTCAGAAGAAAAAGTCATCCACATCTGGAAACAAGATTTCCAATTGTATTATGTAGACACACTGAGCTTATTGGTGTGATGTGGGGTTGTCTACGTGGATGAGATGTTACAGCGATATTAGACAGGTTTAATAAGTTCAGTGACGGAACCAAAGATCATGAGAAGGGTGGGAAAATTTTAGTTTTAAAATGGATATATTGAGGACCTGGGTTTTTCAGGGGCTCTAGATGTAACTAGTTTGTCTCCCTGGGATATCCAATCCAAATTCGGATCATCAGAGGTAGTCGAGACAACGCAGGAAATATTAAGCAAGTGAAGATAGAGTATGTATGAAAGAAGAGGAAGGGTATGGATGGAGCGGTGACTCGTCTCCTTATGAGAGAACTGGTTTGGTGAAGAAAGAAGAAAGAGAGAGATAGGAATAAGGTCAAACCTCTGAGGAAAACCACCGCTGAAAGAGAAGGGAGGAAAGTTAAGCTAACACCAATTACAGAAATGGACGAGCCGAGAGAGGATAGTGGATGGAGAAGAACACACTGAGGGAGGAGAACCGACACAGCGAACCATGAACATCAAACCCCACTGTGCCAGAGCCTTATCAAAAGATCTGGAAATATCAAAGGTTCCCCCCCCGCCCAACACAGAAGGTTCGCCAAAGAATCTTGCCTTGCCGAAAACTATATCGAGTGATCGGAAAGACGTCTGAGCTTCACGATACTTAAGCAACTACGAGATGAGGGGAGATTCGGTGCCTTGCGAGACATTTAAGAATTCTGAGCGACAGATCGACAGCTGAATAGTTTAAAAACGATCATCCTTTTAAAAGGATGGACTTTACCAGCATTTGTTCTATGAAAGAATTTCTTTTCATCTTTTTAGGTAGATGGAGAAGCAGAAGCGCAAGTTCAAGAGTACATTCCTTCAAAAGACGAGCTCCACCTGGTCCACGTTCCTTGCCTGTGGCTAAAGAGGTATTTGCTTTTTAGACGGGACGGAAAGAGACTACAAAAAGACCCACGAGATTAGCCACATAGGAATATGCTGGAAAATGAACATCTGAGTTACTCCTCTGTGCAGGATAGAGGAAAGGAAAACAAAAATATGAAGTTCGTAAGGAGATGATAGAGCTGTATCGTCTTCGCAACGGGAAAGCAAGGAAAGGTAGATGGACAAATGTTAAGCACTATCTTGGGTAGGACATGAGGGAGAAGTGTTAGTGACACTGAAATTATTCCAGTTTCACTAGACGAAGAAAACGACGACCATCGTGGATAAAGATTTTACGTTAATTTTGGGTGGATGTATAAGACGAATGATACTCGAAGAAAGAGAGCTTTCTCGAACCCTGTTACGTCAGGTCCCGTTGTCTGAATGGTCTCAGGACAGGAGTGACTTAAAACCCCCCCATTCCCACAACGATGACCTTTTCTATACGTTCGGCAAAGACAGATACGTCGCTCGAAGAAAGGCGGCGACCCCAAGGAAAATCACGAAAATCTTTCGTTGGTTCAGTTAACGCCACCAGAGAGCGATAATGGCGATTAGAGGTTGTGGCTAATAAAGGATTATTAACAGGTGTGTGATAATAGGAAATAATGGGAACTGGTGTAGTGTTAACCTTCAAGAGATGGGAGATGAAAGTCACAGAATAATGGAAGAGTAGAGTCGACCGTCTGGAATATGAGTAAAGTTGTTGATGATCTCAGATCAAGACTGGAAAATGTGACAGCCTGGATCCCCGCCATCCTCTTCCCACACACGCATGCATACGTAGTCAGGTCGAGGGAGGATCCAGGTCACATGTAAGTCAGGCCACAGTGGTCGGTGGAAAACACGGAGGCAGTTTCATTCCCCACCTCTTAACGCGACGAGCGTGCTTGGCATTACTGTAACATCCACACTGTTTTGGAAACCCCACATTACAGGAATGGCTAAACCTGCCTCTAAGAAACTGCGTAAGGTCTTGTTGAGATGTTGAACATTCTTTTCTTGCTCCGTTTATGGTAAACATTATTCGTCCTTGTACGGAGCACTGCTCTTACATCTGTGGTGGTTCTAGCTCTGTATCCTCACCTGGCAGAGTCGAGTTGAAAGCGGTCCGATTTATAAACTCTCTTAGGCTAACGTCAAAGCTTGAACCACTTGCCCCACACCGCAATGTTGGTTCACTTTCCCTCATCTATAGGTATAATTTTGGTTTACGTTCCCGAGAACTGGCTGCTTGTGTGCCCACACCACTAACTAGACCACGCAATACCAGGCAAGCTGTTGCGTCACATGAGTACTCTGTGGCCATTGGCAACTCATGGTTGGGCCGTTTTGAACCTGTTTCTTTCCCTACACGTCGAAATTTTGAAACTCTCTACCTTCTCATGTCTGTCCTATTAACTATGACCTGGCACATTTTAAAAGACAGGTTTTTCATCTCCAAAATACGTACATACTTTTCCTTGTCTCATCTTTTTCCCTTTCATACACTTTTTATATTTCAATTCAGGCCCGGCCTTGATGTGGACTTTTCTCCGTGACTGGAACCTTCAACATGAAAAATAGAAGAAAAAAAAATAGATAAAAAAGGCTCGTGTTGTTTCAAGAGTTCTTCGTCGATGGGATTCTAATTGTGGGTGTCTCCACGCGTGCGACTGCGGGTGACGTATTACATCGTTGGCAAAGATGTGACGTGTAGAATGCGTGGATAGGAAGGGCAACATACATCGTGGGTCAAGCTGAGGGAAGGGATTTCATTGAGTGTACAGTTTCAAGTGTAGTACCTGATCGCTTACAGTAGACAATAAGCTTAACTACCCTGACACTGGATGGATATCCAGAGTCATGCTAAAGAAGGTTAGATTCCATATAGGGAGCGAGTTATGTAACTCTATACGTAGCAGGGAGAGGATGGACACCTTTGAAGCGAGTTCTTTAATAGCTGACCACAATGCGGCCTCCCCAAAGGCGACTCTTCACTCGCAATGTAACCTCATGTAGGCGGAGTCCGGTAACACCAAAAAAAAAAAAAATACACAAACACATACTTTTCTCCGAAATGACTAGAAGTCGAATCTCGAAACTGAACGTGAAGCAGAAAACCTGTGTCAACCATTCTTGCATTGTCACAGATCTGAGCACAGATTCACAACTCAGCATGTGATGTATACAATGCACTCATCTATGAAGTTATAACGAGGAACGATATGATAAATCAGAGATGCCAAAAAAAAAAAAAGAAAATGGTCTTATAAACAAAGTGGAATTGATACTGGCACGACCTGAGGTGACGTAACCAAAAAAAAAAAAGGTTGTATTTATACTAAGGATGAGAAGCATCACGAATATGAAAATCGAGTGAGGATGAGTAGAGAGAGGCAAAAGGGTGATTTCAACCACGGGTTGGGAGTAGGTAGGGTGCGTGTGGGGAGGAGGAGGAGGAAGTATCAGAGATCCAGGGAGGTCTAGTGACCAGTGGAAAGTCTGAGGGGTTTGTTTATAGACGTGCAGATGAAGACAAGCAAAGCTTGGGTGAGGAACTATACATGTATATTGAACCACGACTGAACTATGATCAGTAAGGAGAAAGTCTTGGATCAGGATGATATACATATATATATATATATATATATATATATATATATATATATATATATAGAAGCCTTGGATAGGTCATGGGAGAATGTGAAAACACCATTCAACAACAACTTAGGCAAGACTTGAGATAATGAGGAGAGGGAAAACTTGATGATGATGGTTTACATGACGGGTCAGCGAGGGAGCCAGATGAGTGAAGACAACAGCAGAAGCGATGAAGAACGTTTAAGTGGATGGCTAATGAGGGGAGAACACCGAGGAACCTATTTTGGTAAACAAATGAAAAAAAAAAAAACCTTCTTGAAGCATTCGATGCTTCAGTACGGAGCGCCGAAGGACAAGAAAACGAGTAGGCCGGTTTGAAAGGCACGGAAACGAATGGTGATACACGAGGGAAAACTGGCTTAATCAGATTAATAAATCGTTAGCTGGAAGGATGTAAACTGGTTATGCTACTTTGTCAACAAGACTATAACTCATGAAGGACAGGACGTCAGAAGAGACAAATTATATATATATATATATATATATATATATATATATATATATATATATATATATATATATATATATATATATATATATATATATATATATATATATATATATATATATATATATATATATATATATATATATATATATATATATATATAAAGATCATGGATGTGAAGATTACTACGAGACAAGGGGGATGGGGGGGGGGGGTTTAGAAATTTCAACTAGGAAGGGACGCCTACAAAATCTACATTCTAGGTTAGTGAAAACAATGAAGTTTTGAGGCTGGACTACAGTCTGGAAGGCATAGAAAAAATCACGAAAGTACAGGGAGTAAAAAACGAGAATAAGGAACAGGAACAAAAGACAGTATTCTCCTGCACTGGGTAAGGCAGAGAGAGAGAGAGGTGGTAACATTCTTATTCTCGAGGACGACAACTAAAGAAAAGATACTCCAATATTTTAGACCTACACGAGGGCGAGAGCAATGCTGAAGTTCACGTCTCTGGAATGTGTACAAGAGAGAGTTTGTACCAGCGTGTATCAGACAGAAGTCAGTGCTTGCAAGATACTAGGAGAGATAAATGGAAAACCAGATACGATATCTCTTGATTAGCAAAAGCTTAAGAAGATGACAACATGGATGAAAGAAAAAAAAGAAGAAATATTGCATGACGGATCTGTTGGATTTCTATCAGGGACCAATTAAGATTCCGGAGGTCGGGAAAGAAGAGGGGATGCGCGGGTAGATTGCGTCCTAAATACTGTTCTACCGTTCTACATAGGCGGATGATAACGAGGCTAGATGTACAAGTCTCATGTCAGGTCAGGGCTACAAAAATACACTGACAGTTACCTAATAGGGTAGAAACGATGGGCACGGGTCATGGCGCCTTGTTATGCAAGGCGAGGGATGAAAACTGGGGTTCTCAGGGCATAGTGTTGGGCCTGCTACTATTTCTGATGTATGAAAATCGTTTCCTAGATGAGGCAGAATCATACTTGAACACGTTTGTTTATGATGTCGAAAGCACAACAGATGTGTGGCGTATAACAGACAGCAAAAATTTTGCCATGAGACAAAGGCAAAATACAGTAGTTTTCAGACAAAGGAATAGGGATATCTAAAGGTGACCAAATGCAAAGATATTTCTTATAGGAAAGGAATCGAAAAGACGAGAGAGTGAGTACCATTCTGAGGCTAAAAGTGAGATGCATCGTGAGGGAGGCAGACTATCAAATACGTCATTGTCAAGTACTTGAACAGAGAGACGTTTAGGACGATATTTCGACGTATAATTTTGACCCAAAGTGTAAAACTTTTTAAAGAAGGAACGATAAGAAGAGGCATGATGACCACTTATGAATTCCCTGGAGGCCACGATGACTTTAACATCGAACAGTTCTTTGAAGTCAAAAGAGAATCTAGAGCAAGAAGGTGCAGCAGAAAGTTAGGCAAGAAAGGCGTGCGGAAGAGACGCGAGAAAGTTTTTTTTTTCTCCAGCAACAAAGTTTTGGATGCGAGGAACAAGATAGGCAGAGAGGATGTAGACACGAGAGAAAAAAAAAAAAAAACACTGGAAGATTCAAAGACCTTACACGATAAAGATCCTAGAGGTGGGGTCCTCTCTCTCTCTCCCTATGAGAAGGTAACAGCACGCTAAAGTGAAGGGAGAGCAGCTCATATTCTGGTGAACGTAAGAGGAAGTGCCTGGAGGAGAAGACCTCATTTGAGACTGGAAAGATGTCAAGTGCCTCGTGACAGGAATTAAGACGGTTGAAAAATGTCATAAATCAAATCGTGTTAGCAGACCAGCTGTTGAACGCTAGGTGAGCGACTGTTGAGTGTAAGATGAGCGGTTCGGTGGGTGATGAGAGAGCAGCTGAAGAGAAATTCTCCGAGGCCGATCATCTCCCACATCCCTTTCCCCTATCTACAGGTGAGCCAAGGAGCTAAACCATCCGATCTCACCATACATCCCCACAACTTATTCCCTACGTTCGACCGAGGAGTTTATTGACTACCTAAGAAACAAAGAACCACATGGCATCACAGCTTCCCTGGTTGAGGAGTCGACCAACACCATGTCTTAACTCCCCTGAAGATGCTCAGAAATATGTGATACCAAACATTCCACACTAAACACACTATAATCAAGATGCATGATTGCCAAATGTTTATATGTAAGCACAATATATATCATGGACAGATTATACAAAGTTCTACACTCCAGAGATAGAGGGAAGAGATTGACTAAGACGGCCTCCTCATACTGGGCAGATATCATGTGAACAATATTGACATATTGAACGAATGTCCTTCCTTCCTTAGGCTTTAGTAAGCCTAATTGTTATATTCATATGTATTCATGACACTTGCCAGATGTTTTTGGTAATACTGTACAGGGGTACCTAGTGACAGCACTTGGATCCCATTCCTCTATCAAGGAATAAACTATTGACATTGAAAGTGAACTGAATTGACTGCCATATGGAGCAGAGGAGGGCGACTGCGCCAGCTTTGTCCTCTCTGACCTTCTCGCTGTTTCCTGCGCCAAGAAGCTGTTGTCACTTCTACCATCAGGTGATGTACCATCACACAGCACTACTGTGGGAAACATGATGGCTTGCTTGGTTGTTGATTACTGTTCCCTGTTGTGTCCAGCCTCTGAAAGTTGCAGCAATCTACGGTCTCATCACCGGGCGAACGTTCACATAGGTGTTTTGCAACATTAATTCCCCGTGCTAACCTGGTTCCGTGGTGGTGTGAGTGAGGGTATCTGGTTCCTCCTTGCTGCAAGCGTAAAGAGAGAGACATCGACCAGGCTTGTTAGCCGTGCGACCAACGTAGCTAACGCTGTGGGTCACACCGTCCCCCGGTGTGGCAGCAATGTTTATGAACCCCATGAGTACGAGCCGACCAGCTCATAACACCCGGTCTTATTGTCCTCCAGAACTCGAGATGCTGTTCTAGCATTCTTATCAGAAATAACTCTGACAAATCTTTATACATATCCATCACCAGGTTTACAGTTCCTCAGTACGATGTCGTGCACGACTTTCCCCCTCAGCCTTCACACAGCCCCTGGTGTAAATATTCATACGATTCACGTTATGCTGCCAGGGCGAGATGGTCGTTACGTGAGCAAGCATTGGTCGATTACCTTAGTTATGGCAGCGTCAATATCTGGGTTACGGTGACTGTTGTTAACAGGCCTCTGACGGTACTGGTGGGGCTCCTGGTGGAGAAGTTCCCCTGTGGAGCAGCCGTGTTCTAGGCTTTTCTCACATATGCTCCGACGTCCCCCATCTTACAGTTCTTGGAGCACCTACCAGCAACATTCATATATCATACATATATATTTATCTTTTTTTCATACATATTCGCCAATTCTCGCGTTAAGGACAGAGGACTGAGCCTTAGAGGGAATACCCTCACTTGGCCCCCTTCTCTATTCCTTCTTTTGGAAAATTACAAAATGGGAAGGGGGTGGTGGATTTCCGACACCCCCGCTCCCTCCCCTCTTGGTCGACTTCTACGACACGCAGGGAATACGTGGGAAGTATTCTTTCGCCTCTATCCCCAGGGATAATATATATATATATATATATATATATATATATATATATATATATATATATATATATATATATATATATATATATATATATATATACACACACACACACACACACACACACACACGCGCGCGCGCGCGCGCGAGTCAAGTAACCATCGTATCGACCAACCCTGCCCAGGAGGATGAACAGCTAGGTAAACCGCCGAGGTAACTATGGCAATAATAACCCACTCGGGTCTGCTCGTCATCATACACAGGAGGTACTCGTGGCTCACTAGAACTCAACTCTCAACGTTTGCCAAAGATTTCTTGATCATCAGAATAAAACTGAAACCAAAGGGAAATGAATTCTATGATCAGATATACTGAACTTCAAAGAAAATATTGTACTTTGAGGTCTCTGAATTGAAGCTTCCCCTCCACGCTAACTCCGAGCTAACCTGGAGAACACAGCAAAGGCGAAGTGTACCGTGTCTTGCCATAAGAATGATGATCATCAACATATTTCTGTACACGGAATGAGATCGAACACCGGTTCTCCAGAATGGAGGAAGTACAAGGGAATAGAATACTATCTTGGAAACAATTCATCATACGGCACCTGCCAGCCGTAGCTCATTCTCACCCCCTCATATACTCTCCAGACACGAGGGGAAGACAAAACCGAATATTTTCACCAAGTATGAGGGTCTCTGTGAGGCAGTGGAGGCCACCGTGGTAAGGCAAACTGCCACGTCATGGATTACGTCACTGGCAGGATGCTTCACCGGCATGACGTCACATGGAAAGTTTAAAGGTCAGCAGTGAACACGCCATGAACATTCCCTCCCATCCACCTTCTATTTCCACTGAATAATAAAAAAAAAAAAAAGGTTGGATTATATTTCACTGTAACTATTAACCGCTCATGAAATAAACTCCCAATTCGTACAACATACAATGTTTAAGTCACTGTCACTTACGTCATAACTCGAGTTCCACTTGCCCGTCTCTCTCTCCTTCATTGGTCGACGTGACGCAGGCAGGGCACCAGGCGGACGACACACTGGTGGTCTTGCCTGGTAACTCGCCACCGGCACCAGCCAAGGTCACTCACTCACTCCCCGACGGCAACAACACCGTCCTCAACACTTACCTGTGAAACAGAGAAAAAAATAACAATGATATCAAATGCCACAACAAGATTTGTATAACTCATAACAGCTCTGCATGCATATATATACATATATATATATATATATATATATATATATATATATATATATATATATATATATATATATATATATATATATAGGGGATAGGGGATGAAGAATACTTCCCACGTATTCCCTGCGTGTCGTAGAAGGCTACTAAAAGGGGAGGGAGCAGGAGGCTGGAAATCCTCCCCTCTCGTTTTTTTTTTTCTTTTTTTTAATTTTCCAAAAGGAGGAACAGAGCGGGGCCAGGTGAGGATATTCCACAAAGGCCCAGTCCTCTGTTCTTAACGCTACCTCGCTAATGCGGGAAATGGCGGATAGTTTAAAAGATAGATAGATAGATAGATAGATATGTAAACAATGAAAATACAGGGCCTCTTATAAAGTGATATACAGTCGGCTATCATATAGTGCTAATCATGGGTAAAAAAAAAACTAGAAAAGTTCTGAAAATGACCCATAATTCAGGAGGGGATGAGGGGGTTTGAAAGGTTTACACTGAGCCCGGCTGGCTGGAAGTAGGAGGAACCCAACAAGATGAGGTATAATATCACCTGAGGTGACGAAATATGATAAGGAAGATCTATTGAGGCAAGTCGGATAGATTCTTCTGTTTACTCAAGAGAGGACCAGCAAAGGGAGTGGAAAAACCCTGTGCTTTAGGAAAGGTTATGGACGATCTAAGAAAGCAGGGGGGGAGGAGATAATAGAACGAAAATGCAAGGATGAATATCGGAAAAGTTAGCATAAGAATGTTGTTTACGATGACGGACAGCTTATGTGCCAAGCTCCTGGAAGTGTGTGATGATGTAAGTAAGAATTACCGAGACGGAGACAAAAATGAGGCAGGGTAGAGTGAGTGGGTGGTTCCCAGGAGAGTAGACGCACTGGAGAACACACACACACACACACACACACACACACACAAGAGGGACTGGTAGGATGGAGGTTTAGGGCCATGTGATGCGCTGGGGAGATGGAAGCATCGAATCGTGAGAGGTTTCGGGTCACAGGTGAGAACGAGATAATGAACTGTTGCTGTAACGTATATATATATATATATATATATATATATATATATATATATATATATATATATATATATATATATATATATATATATATATATATATAATCTTCCTACGAATGACTATAAATCAAGGATGAATATCGTTGACGAAACAGAGGAATAACAAGAAGCGTTCAATGTTGTTTCCGAGTGGCCGAGAGCTCATCATAGTGGATGGCTTGGATTCTAATGACGTAAGTCTACCAATGATGCGGGAATTGTGGGAGTGGAGAGTATGTGGGAACGGCTTGATGGTATGACATGTGCCAGTGGGTATTAGAACCGGCCAGTGCGAGGCAGAGGAGGATCACCAACACCCAACTGCTGGCCTGGGTAATCGTAAGGAAATGGGGAGCTTCCTTAGTGTAGAAGATACGGAGACAATTTTCTTCATGGTTCAAGAACCATATATCTTATATTTTCGTTTTACTGGTGTTAATATGAATGAATATTTAGGGATATAAGTCCTGAGCTTATCTTCTTTTTGTGCTAGTAATCTATCTTCATTTAGATTTTTCTAATACTCTTACATTTCACTTCATTTCTAAATGTTGTGATGAAAACAGTGTGTTTCTCCAGATTATATAAGGATGAAAGACATCAAGAAAATGTCTGTAATAATAAGACGATAGTTTACAGGTGTCAGAAAAGAAACTGGACTTTTTTTTTTTTTTTTGGAGGTTGTAGGAGATAACTTACGTCAGGTTATGAAGAAAGAGGACAGAAAGACTAAGGAACAACATTTGAATAGGTTTGATTATAATCCTAAAACCTTGGCGGTTATTTGTAACACGTTAAATGTTAAGAGAGGAGAGGCTGCCAGTACGGGCTGGTGATGGCGATATTCTATAGAAAATAGGGAGAAAAAAATATCTAAACTGGCGAAGGATGAATTGCAAGTCGTTGTTTGGAACCACCGCAGTTGGCTGGCAATCCCAGTGGACAAAGGTTGGATAAAAACATTACTGGAAACGATGAGATGATATTACCTGATTCATGAAAGAACTGGGGGGAAAAAAACGGGAAAAAAATCTAAGTATCCCCCCACACCTCCAAGACCAAATGGAGTACCGCCACTGATACCGAGCGAGTGGGAGGAGAGAGAGAGAGAGAGAGAGAGAGAGAGTTTCCTTAGCTTTTGAAGATCACGTTCAAAGAATCGAGAACAAAACGGTAGTTGTTCTGAGGAACGGAGAAGTGTGAGGGCGTTGTACCAGAGATCAAAACAAGTCTTCTGAACTAAACCCAGGATCACTGACTCCCGTAGAATAGAAGATATTAAAGAACAACAGTGTGAAGAGGAATATTAGAACGATCTTATATATTAGGTTCTCGAATGACAGCTACAATACTCTAGAGAGGCAGAAGATCATGTGTCTTTAACCTAAATATCCATCTCCAAAGATCGGTCTTGGGAACTCTTGTGTTCTGGGTTTACACTAAAGAACCATCTGTTAGCAGATGCTGCTGCCATATGAGTTACCATCCTTAAAAACTAAAAGAAAAAAAATGGGGATGAATATTCCTTACACGACTCTGAACTGATCAAATGAGATTTGAGTGAAAACAAAGTGTCGACACCGGGCTACAGAGGACTAGAGGACAGAAATGGAAATTTAAAAAAGGAAAACACTAGAGAGGAATGTAAGGAAATACAATTATGGAAATATCTGTGTCACCTGGAATTCATTAAGTGACAAAGTAGCGTAGTAATGAATTTTTGTGTTTTCCCTAGAAAGGCAGGACCAAATATGTGTTCGGGGCAGGAGAAAATTAGCGTAAAATACGTTTCTAAACACACACACATACACACACACACACACACACACACACACACACACACACACACACAATCTATGTAAGGAAGCACACGATTCAAGTAATAAAAAATAACGTACATAAACACATGATCACACAAACAACCTTACATGCAAACACTAAAAGCACGCACGCACGCACGCGCGCGCACACACACACACACACACACACACACACACACACACACATACATACATGTGCAAACACACATTAAACGGACAAGCAAATACACATACGTATACATGCACTGGTAACGAATGAGACAGAGACGGACGGGGAGTGAGACAGAGAGACAGTGAGTAAGACAGAGACAGGGAGTGAGACAGAGAGACAGTGAGTGAGACAGAGACAGGGAGAGACAGACAGAAACACGAGCCAGAGGTAAACAAAGGAGGACACAGCACCGAACAACCACCCAACCACCGGGTAAACACTGGGACAAAGACACAGAGCCAGACACCAAGATAGCGACAAAGACATTAATCTGGCGAACAGGAAGCGACGCCCTAACACCTCCTCTTTAATGCTAAATGAACAGTAAATCTTCTTGGAGGAACGCAGCACAGTGGCTGACCAGTCTAATGATTTAACCTAAGAAACACACACACACACACATGTGTGTGTGTTATATATATATATATATATATATATATATATATATATATATATATATATATATATATATATATATATATTTTTTTTTTTTTTTTTTTTTTTTTTTCATACTATTCGCCATTTCCCGCGATAGCGAGGTAGCGTTAAGAACAGAGGACTGGGCCTTTTTTTGGAATATCCTCACCTGGCCCCCTCTGTTCCTTCTTTTGGAAAATTAAAAAAAAAAAAAAAAGAGAGAGGGGAGGATTTCCAGCCCCCCGCTCCCTCCCCTTTTAGTCGCCTTCTACGACACGCAGGGAATACGTGGGATGTATTCTTAATCCCCTATCCCCAGGGATAATATATATATATATATATATATATATATATATATATATATACATACATATATATATATATATATATATATATATATATATATATATATCTTTTCTTTTCTTTCAAACTATTCGCCATTTCCCGCGTTAGCGAGGTAGCGTTAGGAACAGAGGACTGGGCCTTTTTTGGAATATCCTCACCTGGCCCCCTCTGTTCCTTCTTTTGGAAAATTAAAAAAAAAACGAGAGGGGAGGATTTACAGCCCCCCGCTCCCTCCCCTTTTAGTCGCCTTCTACGACACGCAGGGAATACGTGGGAAGTATTCTTAATCCCCTATCCCCAGGGAAATATATATATATATATATATATATATACATACATATATATATATATATATATACATATATATATACATATATATATATATATATATATTTTCTTTCTTTTTCTTTCAAACTGTTCGCCATTTCCCGCACTAGCGAGGTAGCGTTAAGAACAGAGGACTGTTGTATGGTTGTATGTTGTATATATTGTATGGTTGCGAGGCGTGGGCTATGGATAGAGTTGTGCACAGGAGGGTGGATGTGCTGGAAATGAGATGTTTGAGGACATTATGTGGTGTGAGGCGGTTTGATCGAGTAAGTAATGTAAGGGTAAGAGAGATGTGTGGAAATAAAATATATATATATATATATATATTTGTATTTCGTTTTCTAAGACACTGAACAGCAGAAGATGCAAAGTGGGGATTGCTCCTCCTCCTCCTCCCTCCTCCTCCTCCTCGAAGGCTTGGATTATGCATAGAGAGGCACCTGAGGCCTCCCGAAATGCGAGTATAGCGCCATTGTACAATGAGGAGGGGGATAGAGGCGAGTGTTCAAAACTACAGAGTTACAAGTTTGTTGGATGTACGTGGCAAGTTGTATGGGAGGGTAGTGATGGTGACTCGGGAGGAGCAGTGTGGTTTCAGAAGTGGTCGTGGGTGTGTGGATCAGGTGGTTTTTTTTTTTTTTTTGCTTTGAGGGATGTGTGTGAAGTGGCATTTATGAATCTGGAGAAAGCATATGATAGTGTTAATAGAAATGCCTCGTGGATGGTTTCAAGGAATATATGGTGTGGGAGGAAATCTGCTAAAAGAAGTGAAAAGTTCTTATGATGTATCGCGTGTGTACAAGTAAGAAGAGAGGAGATCGAATGGTTCCAAGTGAGGGTTGGTCTGTGGTAGGTGTGTGTAGTATCACCATTGCTGTTTAATTTGTTTATGGATGGGGTGGTGCGGGAGGTATATACAAGAGTCTTACAGCGAGTACATGTTGTCTGTAGGGGGTGAGGGGTGGCCTTGGAAGAAATCACTTGTTTTTTGCTGATGATACAGCACTGGTGGTAGATTTGGGTGAAAAACTACAGAACTTGGCAAATGAGTTTGGAAAAGAGTGTGAAAGGAGAAAATCCAGAGTAATTGTGAGTAAAAGCAAGGTTATTGGGTTTCGCAGGTACGGACAAGTTAGATGGGGCGCGAGTTTGAATGGAGAAAGTTTGGGGCAAGCGAAGAGTTTAAGATATCTGGGAGTGGACATGACGGTAAATGGAACCATGGAGGCGGAAGTGAGTCAAAGGTTGGGTGAGGGAGTGAAGGTTCTGGAGGCACTGAAGAATGTGTGGAAAGAGAGGTCGTTATCTGGGAGGGCGAACTTGAGTATGTTTAAAGTTATTCCGCCAGTAGTATATGGATATGAGAAGGGTTAGATGTGTGACAGAGGATGGATGAGTTGGAAATGAAATTGCTTGATGACAATATGTGGTGTGAGGTGGTTTGCTCGAGTAATTAATGAAAGGGTGAGAAAGAAATGTAGTAATAAAAAAAGCGTGGCTGAGAGAGCTGAAAAGGGTGTAATGAAGTGTTTTAGACACGAGTGATGAGAGGTTGACAAAGATATGGGCCAAAAGTTGAAGGGGCAAGAGGAAGTGGGAGACCAAAGTGAAGATGGAAGGATGAAGTGAAAAGATTTTGAGTGGTCCGGGCCTGAACATGGAGAAGGATGAAAGGCATGCACGGGACAGAGTGAACTGGAACGATATGGTATACAGGGGTCGATGTTCTGTCAATGGTCAGAGCCAAGGCATGTGAAGCGGCCTTAGGTAACCAAGGAAAGGTCTGTAGATAGAGGGCTGTGGTCTTGGTGAATTGCACAGGACAGCTAGAGGACCGATGTGAGGCATGCGGCCTTTCTACTTCTGTTACCTCGGCGCTACCTCTTTAACGCTGGAAACGATGATCAAGTACTATATATATATATATATATATATATATATATATATATATATATATATATATATATATATATGTGTGTGTGTGTGTGTGTGTGTGTGTGTGTGTGTATAAATGAGCTACCTGGGGAGAAGAGATGTATCAAGAACGTGATAATCCACGCAGTGTTAATACATTATCTCTATGTGAACGGAATGGCGAGCAGACATTTTGAATTCGGTTACTTCATCATTAATGTGCCGCAGTAATTGCACAAAGCTCCTCAGGAACCTACCTGTTTGTATTATACGAATATATGAGACTAGAGATGATAATAATAAATTACACAAAGGAAGACAAACATGTAATCTACAAGATAATTAATGAGCGCCCGAGACTAAACAATAACCTGACAAAAAATAAATGAGTTATCCATGTGTAATCAAGTGAAGGGGGAAATGTAAGAGATAAATCTTGTACGTTATATTACTATGGCATATTATTATGGCATTATGTGACATCGAACTGAGGTAGATTTATGATGATATAGCATAAGAACTAAGCAAAAACTAACCCTTCATAAAAGCCACGAGTCTGGAATAATATATATATATATATATATATATATATATATATATATATATATATATATATATATATATAAACAATAAGGAACTGGCTTAAAAAAGGGCTCGGATTTTAAGGGTGACTTACCATATAGATTAACAATTAAAAGAGGAAGATTTATGCATGTATGGAGTGAACTTAGCAGATTAACATCAGTGGAAGATGAGCAGTCCCTAAGCTTAGGTTCCTCCTTCCAAATCTAAATTTTCCTGAATACACAAAGTCATATTCAGAATCTGTGTAGCCTATCAATGTTGAAGTCACCATGGTGTAAAAACGTTGTCATATTTCTCTATGATACAGAGACAAGATTCCACTGCCCACACGTCCTTCTGTGGTGTACAGATATACCTGTCACACCTGTGGGGTAAGCTTATGTTGGAGAGATCCTACCATATCTTTCCATATGCACGGATGACCATATGGGCGGATCCTACAAGACTAAGATGAAGGTGAATAAAACGCGCAAACTCCCCATCTGGACGGTATTCAA
This sequence comes from Panulirus ornatus, assembly GCF_036320965.1. Lineage (NCBI taxonomy): Eukaryota > Metazoa > Arthropoda > Malacostraca > Decapoda > Palinuridae > Panulirus > Panulirus ornatus. The sequence goes on along the minus strand of NC_092231.1, from coordinate 15,384,575 downwards.
GAGATATTTGACCACACTATAACAACCAACCTGGTAACCTCAAAATTCTAGACTGCGCAAATTCTATGTCTGGCTTGTGTATTCTGGAATACTTGCATATTCGAGAGGATAAAGCACTATTCATCATCCGCTGATATTTATCATTCTAAGTTAATTACTACCTAAATGTATTCTTTTCCCTCTTCATCCGCTGACATTAATCATTCTAAGTTAATTACAACCTAAATGTACACTTCTCCCTCTTTGTTAGTGAATCTGTTAATTCAGGAGCCTTAAAATTCCAAGTCTTGCATTCTCTAAATAGTTCTTTTATTCTTTACAGATGTTACATAAACCTTCGATTTCAACAAGAATGTCATTTTATTGTTTAATTCCAACACTACATGATCATATTTCAACCTTAGTTACCATTCTTCTACCGATCTCTCCAGGCATTTCGTGGCACAAGCCTCTTTTCCAAGCTCACTTACCTTCGCCACCCTCTTCCCACCCAAATCATCTCCCTTTTTCCCCCAAACCCTCCACAAACTTTCACCCTCGCCTTCATCAAGAAGTGATCAAACACCCCACCAGCTGCCCCTCACAGCACGACGATCACTTTATACATAATCTGGTCAAGTCAGCCCGCCATTACCTCTACTCGCCCACGTCCATTTCTTTTTTTCTTTTTTCTTTTCTTTTTAACCAGACTTTTTCAACACAATTTCACAAGCTGTTCACCGTTTCCGCTCACAATACTAGGCATCTCCATGCTCCCACAGTACCCTCAATTACCACATTACTATTCGTCCATTCAAATCAGTCATCACTAATAATCGGTCCCTCGGAGTAAAGTTGCTTACGCACACACTCAGCTCTTCCCAAAACACTCGCCTCTCTCCCTCACTCCTCTCTTTACTAGATGCATAAATACTAACCATCACCCGTCTCTCGTAAACCACATTTATAGCGACGGCCATTTGGGGCTCACTTCCTTACATTCTTTAACACATTCCCACAACTCCTTCGGCAGCTGTGTCATCCCTTCCTTTACTCTCGCCCTTACACTACCTAAGGACGTTACCCCCTAGAATATAGCCACACTATTCTTCCCCCTTCCTCTTGAACTTAGCGCGGGAAACGGCGATCAAGTATGAAAAGAAATATATATATATATATATATATATATATATATATATATATATATATATATATATATATATATATATATATATATATATATATTTACACTTTATCACCGTTTCCGTGCTAACGAGGTAGTGCCAGGAACGGACGAAGATATGCCCCATCAGCTCACAACCATTCTCGAGCTGTCATGTGTAATGCAATGACACAACAGCTCCCCATCATGTGTGTGTGTGTGTGTGTGTGTGTGTGTGTGTGTGTGTGTGTTTAGAATTCGAGTAGATGCGACTGAAAAAGCGGGAAGGAAATGCGTGCTGACAAATATATAAGGAAACACAAGTGGAAACAAGACAGAGAATTTAATTCGGGGAGAAAACCCTCGGGGTGTGTAAACATGGGGTGGGTGATAAAGAGTATTGGAAGGTCTGCGTCAAATAACGGGAGGATTGCAACTGCGACGCCAACGACATCAGGAAGAGACGGCCGAGGAAGACTAACACAGCCGAGGGGAGGAGAGCAAGGGTGGACCTTCACATGGTTCTGGGAGTCCTCACTCACAGTGGGAAGAGGACCATAATTGGTGGTGACCAAGTGCTCGACCTCAGGAGGGCCGGTGGAGGATGCTGGTACAAAAGACACGAGAAGGAACTAATCTCCCTCACTACTCAGGTAAAGTAAGAGCATATCATATCACAAGTAAAATGCAGAGGGAGTTTTACTGTAATGGGAAACGTGCAGGAGGAAGCTCCGTGCGAGTGTGGCTTAACAAAACTAAGAGGGAGAGTACAATAAGTTGCTGGAACCCCTCAGAGGGAGATAGAGAACCCTCTGGCTCCCCGCTGACGCCAAAAGACTGTAAGAACACACGAGAAAGGCCATTAGGGAATTTGCTCAGTAGAACAAAGTGGGCAGCACAACGGAAATAATCCAAGGATTAGCGAGGGGATGCCTAAAGCTGAGAGATTAGTCGGCACACAAGTGGGAGTACAAAAATGAGCAATACTACAGTAAAGGAGGTGGGTGACAATGTGCTCAAAATGATAGAAAAAAAATAGACGCGAGAAGGGAGGGTTTGAATTGGTCATATTTTCTGATCTACGAGGCAGATGTTCAGTGTTATTCTCTACGCTAAATAACACTTCTTCCTTTAATCATGCTAAGTCCACTGTCCAGCAATCGTATCATCTATGTATGTCCTCTCACTGCCTCGGCACGACATATGAGCACAGTAGCGCGGACCCTGGGCATGATGACCTGACCAATGAGTTAACTGAGCCTTACGAGTCATGTCAAAAGTCAGGCACTCATTCATCCTCAAGGGTCACACTATCAGGTGCAGAGACGAGGGGTCAGGTGTGGGAGGTCCACCTGACATGGGGTCAAGTGTGGGAAGTACACCTGGCGAGGGATCAGGTGTATGAGGTGATGTGCTCCTGCGAGGGTTCAGTTGTGGGAGGTTTACCTGTCGAGGGGATACAAGTGTGGGAGGTTCCCTTTACGATGGATCAGGCGTGGGAGGTTCCCTTTACGATGGATCAGGCGTGGGAGGCGGTGCATCTAGAAGGGGGGTCAGGTGTGGAAGGTGCACTTTCCGAGGGACCACGGCCTCCTCATCCTCTCTTGCCTTACTCCACGGTTACTCACTCCAGTACTTGTATTTCGTTGCAAATGAGGGTCACTTGAATTTCACTGCCTTCTTACAAGCTTGCGGGAGGGAATGTGAAGGTCCTTTTGCAGACGATGTTGAATGGTTCTTTGAAAGACGTTTCCTTGACGTTTTGAACTGATTTTCTGAAGAGTTTGGCGGCGGAAATGCTTCAATACTTCTTCTCTCAGGAGATTATCTGAAGATCTAAAAGACCTCCTCGGGCAACCAAGGATAGGTTTTGATGGTGAGATGTCGTTGTCAGGGAGGCTAAAGTCCTAGCAAACAGCTGCCTCATTGTGCGTTCCGAGCGTCCAGTACGCCGAGGTATCTCATCGTGTGACCAAATTTTTCGCTTTCAGGAGAGAATTGGGATTTCACGTCCTTAGAAAAGTGAGGATGAATTATCTTGAAGGACAGATGGAAGATATATAGCACCGAGAAGCGAAATTCCCCAAATTAAATAGCAGCCAGGAGGAGTAAAGAAAGCACATCTTTTCCTAAAGATAGCCTGAAGCACACTGAGGTGGGATGCTGGTCCTCACACCTTTAGAAACACTAGTTTCAGCGCCCAGATGTACTATGATTTCATCCTGAGAGCGTCCTATGCTTGTACCCACAATAAGCCTTGGCCGTAAATAGTCTTTAGAAATATATGAGGTCTGTTTCCTTGCGCTACCTCGCTAACGCGGGAGACAGCGACAAAGCAATATATATATATATATATATATATATATATATATATATATATATATATATATATATATATATATATATATGTATATATATATATATATGAGTGATACGTGAACCCCCATAGAAGGGGATCTTGGGACAGGAAAATGGATGTTTATGAACAAGACAAATGCATCTTTCCAAGAGCAGGGGAGCGAGCAGGCGGGACGCTGTGAGGCTAAGATGTGTGGCTGACAGGTCCCAAGAGTAGGCTGTGGCGACTGGCGATGATGCCTCTCCTCTTTTGTTCTGTATGTGTGTGTGAAGATTTTTTTTTCTAACAGTAACAACAGATCAGACCCTTAGCATAATAAATAGCCAACTGAGTCATTACTGAACATTCACTTCCCACTAGAAAAAAAAATTGAATGGTTCACAAATCACGTCACTGAAAAATATATCCATAAAATGTTAAAGAGCTTTCAGCCCCTCACACCCAGCTGTTTCACAGCGTGCGCTTTATTAAGCCCCAACGCTTTAAGCTGTGTAACGTCACCGCCGGGAGTCGAGTCTGCCAGTGAGATATAACCTACAGTGACTTGTCAATAATGCATTTTGTTACGCTAGAACCACAGGTGAACAATAGGTCTACGCACATTTCAGAACCTACTCATTTGTGTTCTGAAACCTTTAACTGACGAGAGATCATCCGAACTATTTTCTTTCTACCGACTTGTGTGTCTCACTGTAGCCAGATAGCAACAGGATGATATTCAGTATTCTTGAAGAATATCATGTCTACAATCTTCCAGGTTAGTTGGAAGTAATTGACAGACACAGTTACACGAGGGAATCATCTCCAGAGCGATCCACTTCCCCCGGCTCAACGCCGTACACTGGTATACACTGCTTACAAGTCTGACAGTCTTGGAAACAGAAGAACGCCCGACAGAGCCTTGAACGAGATTCGGAATGTATCATATCTTCACACAAAATGTTCATCAATATGCTGAAAAAAATATGCACCTAGATAGATATATGCATCTACACTAAGTCAATATCATTACGAAATAATCAACTGATGTTACAGGTACAAATAACGAGGGATCACCACCGAAAACTGATATTAAGGTAAATGTGTCTGCACACCGTCTCTCACGATACAGGTATTCAATGTTGTTCGTGTTTAACACCGATGCGGCGTGTCCGATGGGCACGGCCTATGATATTCTGGTGTCTGGTTCATCATTTCTAGGTTATCAGGTTGTAGCTGGTTATGCTGGTGAGGAGGAGGGTGAATTATGGTGAAGGGCTGTCTGGTTTAAGAGGTGACTTGCACGAGAGCACCGTCGAATGTGCTCTTGGCAGAGGTGAGGTTTTCTGTCTTGATGTATACCAGAAAATAAGCTTTCCTTATGCAGTTCCCTCAGTCCTTCTGTTTATAATGAGGACACATTTACTGGGGGAAACGGCATCTAATGACACGACACGACACGACACACACACACACACACACACACACACACACACACACACACATCGAGCCCATCTTGATCTTAATCTCTTTCATGATTCGTTAGCTAGTCACTGTACTAGCCTCCCAGGTCTGTAATATCTGTAATACCTCAACTGTGTATTTCTAGTCGAATAGCCGTTTCAGTTCAATAAGCCGACATATATATATATATATATATATATATATATATATATATATATATATATATATATATATATATATATATATATATATATATATATATATATATATATATATATGTGACGATCAGACATCACACCAGCTGCCTCTCTTAGCACATTTCTAGCCAAGAATATCTCTTTTGTACCTCTGTCAATTACTATGTAATCGGACAATCGCCCACGTATACTTATGTACATCCCTCTTTCCAAACCAGGTATTCCCAGTTGCCAATCTACTTTCAGCACACAACTTCACAAGCTGTTCGCCATTTCAATTCACCTTACTGAACATCATCCCATGGCTCCCCAATTGTGCCCTCAACTGCCACATGACCCACCGACGCATTTAAGCATTCAAGTCACCCATCACTAAATCTAGGTCTCGGCCGCTAACTCCCTGACCCAGTCACTCGAAACAATTTCACCACTGCGCACACGAGAGTCGAACCCAGGCTACCGAGAACAGCAGAGGGACATTGTACCGCTGGACGACTACCGAGAGGGCAAAACCCGCCACTCTGGAACTGTTGTCTAGAACCTCAGAGCCCCGCCCACACACTGTGGGCGGCCTGTACGATGTGACGGGCCGCCCACTCCCTGATCCTGTCTGCCTGCTGTTCTGCTGATCTTGGGGATAAGGGTGGCCGTAGGGGTGAAGATGGCAGGAGGAGGTCGTGGGAGTGTGGATGGCAAGAGGGTGGTAGTGGGAGTGGATGGCAGGGGGTGGTAGTGGGAGTGGATGGCAGGGGGTGGTAGTGGGAGTGGATGGCAGGGGGTGGTAGTGGGAGTGGATGGCAGGGGGTGGTAGTGGGAGTGGATGGCAGGGGGTGGTTGTGGGAGTGGATGGCAGGGGGTGGTTGTGGGAGTGGATGGCAGGGGGGTGGTAGTGTGGATAAAGGTGGCAGGGGGTGGTTGTGGGGGTAAGGATGGCAGGAGGAGGTCGTGGGGGTGTGGATGGCAAGAGGGTGGTAGTGGGAGTGGATGGCAGGGGGGTGGTAGTGGGGATAAAGGTGGCAGGGGGTGGTTGTGGGGGTAAAGGTGGCAGGGGGTGGTTGTGGGGGTAAAGGTGGCAGGGGGTAGTAGTGTTCTTGGGGAGGAAGAAGGAGGCGGTAATGGGGGTTGAGGGTGGTAAGACGAGGTCGTGAGGGAGAGGGGGTTGGGGAAGGTTACCGTGTTGATGGGCGGAGTGTGTGTGAAAGATGAGATGTCGTGAGGTTGGTGTTCGTCGTAGCGGTGTGGGCAGTTGTTGTAAATCGGAGAGCCGTGGTGGCTGTGTTAGTGGCTACGATGTGGGCAAGTGATTGGGTGGTAATGGTGACGACAGTGGTGGTGGTGGATGAGCGGTGGTAGAGTAGGGTAATGTATGGAAGTGTAAGTCATCCGTAAGTAAGCAACGTATGACAGCGAGAGTCAGCCACCCATCATGATGAGGCAGGCAGATGTACGAGCACAAGTTGAGTGAAGGACAAACACAAAAGGTGTGCCTAACGCTAGGGAGTCGAGAGCCACAGGGAGACAATGTGATCACGTTGGAAGAGAGTACCGCCCGTAAGGTCGGCAGTGGATCTGAAGACGTCCACAAGGACCACTTCTTTGTAACAGGGAGGAACCGACTAACCAGAGGGACAAAGTGAGAAATGGGTCAGTAAAGTCGTGGGGCAACACTTATATAATAACGAAGCGGCAAGGAAGTTGAACTGGCAAAGGAAACGAGTCGTGAGTGATGAGAGAACAGGGAGGTTCAGGAAACTATACACAAGGATTGTCAAGAGGTGGTGGCCACGGGTGTAGAGCTCCCTCCACATGATAACAGTGAGGTAACCTTTCACACATACTGGAGGACACACACACACACACACACACACACACACACACACACACACACACACACGAGTACCTGTACACAAAAAGAAATAGGCACACGCAGACATTAATACATGCTAACACAAAAAGACATACACACAGGAACACACGAGTAAAGGCGATGTAGCGCAAGGGGTGTTCAACTTGCTCCTCGTACTGTGGAAATGGCTAATTACACATACATACAAACACACATAAACGGGCTTACAATACTGTAACACACACACACACACACACACACACACACACACACACACACACACACACACACACAGCGGTGTCACTGACATTCGTAGAATGTAAAATATTAGAAGAAAAAAAAGACATTCGGAGAAAGTAAGCTGAAACACCATGATTACAACAAATTTCTGAACAATGAGCTGTTTATATATTGATGCGAATCATCATGTGTTATGAACGTGTTGGATTCCTATGACTTGAGTCGACAAGCGATACAGAGGACAGACGGTCGTATATATATATATATATATATATATATATATATATATATATATATATATATATATATATGATCAGACATTTATTGCCCACTTCAACACGACAGTTCGGCCAGTGAGCGTAATGGCGTATGATGGTCAAGATCCAGGAAGATCACGTCCACTGCCTGGCCACAATGTACGCAGGTCGTACCCTCGTGCTCAAGGGCTATACCGTCGTGCTCAATGGGCCTTACCCTCGTGCTCAGGAGCTACTATACTGTCGCGCTCAAGGGCTATACCGTCATATTCTATGAGCTATACTGTGGCACTTGAGGGTCATACCGTTGTCCTGAGGGGCTATACCATCCTGCGCATGAGCTACTGCGGGGCTATACCATCCTGCGCATGAGCTACTGAGGGGCTATACCATCCTGCGCATGAGCTACTGAGGGGCTATACCATCCTGCGCATGAGCTACTGAGGGGCTATACCATCCTGCGCATGAGCTACTGAGGGGCTATACCATCCTGCGCATGAGTTACTGAGGGGCTATACCATCCTGCGCATGAGCTACGGATGGGCTATACCATCTTGCGCATGAGCTACTGAGGGGCTATACCATCCTGCGCATGAGCTACTGAGGGGCTATACCATCCTGCGCATGAGCTACTGAGGGGCTATACCATCCTGCGCATGAGTTACTGAGGGGCTATACCATCTTGCGCATGAGCTACTGAGGGGCTATACCATCCTGCGCATGAGCTACTGAGGGGCTATACCATCCTGCGCATGAGCTACTGAGGGGCTATACCAACCTGCGCATGAGCTACGGAGGGGCTATACCATCTATACCCTCGTGTTCAATGGGGGCTAAGACACCTATGGTGATGGCGTAGATCATAACGCGGCCCTTACGGCACAGTGTGCCGGAGTTATATTATGGAGGAACACCTTTACATCACCAACACTTACTACGTCATCTCCAACACCACCACCACCACCACCTAACTACCTTCACTAATGACCTGGAATGTTTCACCGATCTAATCCAGCTTTTCACTTTACATTGTACAAAAAATTCTACGTAAATTACCAGAGGTAAATTGATGCGAGGCGTCTTGCTTGTACGTACACGTGTGTGTGTGTGTGTGTGTGTGTGTGTGTGTGTGTGTGTGTGTGTGTGTGTGTGTGTGTGTGTGTGCGTGCGCGCGCGTTCTGAGCCACAGCCCCAGGGTATGCCTCTACGTCCCTTTAACACGACGGTAGGACCTTTACTGCACGACGGTACGACCTTTGTAAATGACGACCCCGCACTTGACCTGATCCTTACGGGGCAGGTCATTGGCCGCAAGACGAGGATCGTTCCATCGTGCTCGGGGGGCCATAACGGCGTGGCCGAGAGATTAATGAACACACGAGCATTGTACCTCAGAAGTGACGCTAGAATGAGTGTCCGACATTATGTGTACATTGTCTTCACGGTCGTGTACACACATGTTGACACACACACACACACACACACACACACACACACACACACACACACACATACGCACACACACACACACACACATACGCGCACGCACACACACGCACAACTTCGTGGTGGACGCACCCGGTCTATGGACGTACACCGACGGCTCTCCCGTTGGTGTCATCGCTGACAACGACCCTCCAGAACGAGCTAAGTAACCTCACACAACCGGACCACTGCCAACCGCCTCAACATCAGCCAAACAAAGACCACAGTCTCGCAAATTAACCTGGCTTCCGAGCACCCGCCTCGACCCTACTGTCTCACTCGTCCTCCTAAACCCTCCATTCTTCTCTTCTTTTTTTTTCCAGTTCTTCAAGCCTTTCGCAGTCACTCTGGACGACAAGTTAAGCTGGGAGGATCACGCCAGTACCCACTTTAAATCCTCCAGGTATAGTCTTTCCATCCATCGTAGGTTCGAGCCGCTCTGGAACTCCCTGCACTTGAATCCGGGAATTTACTTACTACCTAAAACTCACTTTCGCTTCCCCCGCCACACAACAGGAGCAACTAGCAGATGGCATGATGGATCCTCCTCCTCCTCCTCCTCCTCCTCGGTGCCTCCTGCATCATTTATCACTCAACAGAGGTCCTCCCTCTCTCCTCAACCCTCATCTGGACATCATCCGACAGTTCAAGACGAAGCCACATTATTATTCAGTTCAGCTCTGACCTCTGCCCAGGTCAGCCCTGACCTCGGCCCAGTTCCGCTCTGACCTCAGTTTAGCTTAGCCCCTGACCTCAGTCCAGCGTCAGCCCTGACCTCAAGTTCAGCTCAGTCCTGACCTCAGCCGTTAATGGAGGTGCCGGAAGTATGTTTTCTTGGGATAACCCATCACCAAATATTGCGTTCGCCCCCTCCTACCGCTTTGGTCGTCGACCAACCTGGGAATATTCGCACATTAAAGATATTCGCATGAAAGAGGAAGATCAATACGTATCAGGAGCGATAATTTCTTTATTGCTTGTTTATTGCACAAGCTACGTGTGGATATCAAGGGTAAACAGTGGGTCATTGGAGATCTTAATGACAACTGGATGAAGATATGGAAAAGACAAGGGTGACTGCTTTAATTTTATCTTAAATGCAACACGAAATGAGCAACAATAGCTGGGTCATCCCTTTGATGGTAATATTTCAGTTACGTCTTACTGAGGGTGAAAACATACCAAGAACAATATAAGGGACAAGAGAAAATTCAAATCCAGCCTGAAAGACTAGGAAAATACAATCAGAAACATGAATTACCTCGCAACAGTGAAGATCAAATACATAATCCACGTGAAGTTGGAGTGACAGTAATAGACGCAAATATGGAGAGAAAAGTTCCCAACGTATCAAGAACCCAAAATATTTCCTCAAATACGTAAGAAAAGTAAAAAGGGATAATATAAGATAATAAAATCCTTCAGACTCCTGTGCCACAAGAATTACTTTCTGGACCAGATCAATAAAGCAAAAATAATCTAGACGTACAAAAAACTATAGTATCTAAAATGAAACATTAAAAAAAAATTCAAGTCAATCACCCGATCCCATTTAGCTACCTACCCACAGGAATTCATGGGGAAGAGACACGGGAATTACCATTCGCCTTACCCACGTATCCAATAGATCAGCAACCGCAGATGTTGTACCCACTGACGTGTACATGTCCACTATACATAGGACGACGATGAAATGAAAAGAACTACGAGCAACGACAGATGACTTGGGCCTCCCGAAGCTGTTTGTGATGGTTGGGAAAGATCAAAAACACCAAGCCAAGTCTGGAAAGAGTTGAGAAGTAAACAGAGCGAGTAGGAGAAATATATGTAAAATATTTAACGTAGAGGTACAAATGATATCTCATATGGACTTAAAACCAGAATTTTTCTAAATCTATTTCTAAATATATCTATGGTGTTCCTTTCAACTACTCCAACAGGTAAATCATTCCACGAGATATAATCCCTAATTTTCCGAAAAAAAAAAAAACATTGCCTCATTCGAAGTGATATGTTTATGTACGAGTTTGCATCCAATACTACGAGTGAGATCAGACATAAATATTCTCTTCCACCAAGATCGTGAAAGCCTTTGATGATATTCATTACCTGTATCAAATATCCTTTTTTATCTCTATTTAAACTAAATGATTTATGGTCCTCGAGAGAGTCGTCTCGGGATTTGCTTCACTGTTCGAGAATCATCTTGGCAGCTCGCCGCTGTACCAATGTCTTACCATAGAGTCATGTTCTTAAGCTGAGAGACGGACATTGCTCACGATATTCCAGGTAAGCACGACCTACTGAATCATAAACACTTGAGGACGTTTGTAAGGCATATGTTCACACGCGCTGCCTCGCCACCATGGAATTTTGTTCCTCTCTTCTTACTACCGCTCCTCCTCACTACTGCTGACTTGGCATTAGGTTATCGATGGCCGTTACGTCTAGATCTTCGTCCATATTTACGATATACATCTCAGCATAGTTCATACCGTAGCTTTGTATTTTCACTTCTACTGCAGATCTGTAAGACTTCACAGTTCCCTTCTTTTTTTTTATACTTCGCCGTTTCCCGTGTCAGTGAGGTGACGTCAGGAACACACGAAGGAAGGGCCTCATTCCCTCACACTCCATTTTTCTAGCTGTCATGTGTCGAGCACCAAAACCACAGCTCCCTATCCGGAGTTTCCCCCCGACTGTTTCATATGCCCTGGTTCAGTTCTATTAACATCACGACGCCCCCTGTATGCCACACCGCTCCAGTGCACTCTCTCCCGAGCACACCCTTCAACCGCCAGCATGTTCAGACATCGCACACTCCATCATTCTCATCCCGGCCTTCCTTCTCATTCCCGAACTCTTCCCCTCTGGACCCTGAAGACACTACACAGGCGTATAGCGGCAAAGAGCAAAGCTAACTAAATGCCAGGATTTATTGAAAGAACCTTCGCCCACAAAATGACATAGAAACAATCTCAGCACTCGTCAGCTAGTTAGTGTGGCCACATCCTGAATATGCATATCAGCTTTTGATCTTCAAACTACAAAAAAAAAGGAAGATAGAATTGAACAAGTACAAAGAAGGACTACAAGACTATTTCTACCTCTGGAAAATTTAGCCGAGGAAAAGAATGTGAGAAAAGATTCTCTCTCTCTCTCTCTCTCTCTCTCTCTCTCTCTCTCTCTCTCTCTCTCTCTCTCTCTCTCTCTCCCTTCTTCCCTCTAGAAGTGCAGACTGTGGAGTGACTTCATACAGGCTTTCAAAACTCTGAATCAATCTTATAATGTTGATCATGAAGACGTGCTTAGAAATTTACGAGTCAATACCATTAAAAGAGCAATTATGAAATAAACCTAAAGATATAATATACTAACAGAGGAATATATTTTCTTTACGTATGGTACTCCTGAACATTTTGGTAAACGTTACCTTCACCACCTGCAAAGATCAGCTGCACAAATATTCTACGAGTTTTAAGTCTCAAGTTTTAAGCGAGTATAAATAAAGTAACCGAAAACGTTTATACCATGTTTTATTTCGTCCCAGGCGAGGAAGACGGCCCATCTGAATAAATTCATTACCAGAGACTAGATTATCATAAATTACCATCAAGAGTAGTTAAAAAGTTTTATTTTTTTCCCTGTAAAATTTCATTTTTGTTTTACTCCCGTCATGTATGGTGATCTTTCCATCATTATCCTGAATTCTCTCTCTCTCTCTCTCTCTCTGATTATCATCAGCCCCTATCATAAACGCACACGAACAAACGTACATACAGTTATCCACACAAGCGCGCACAACACACCAAAAACATCAACAGAAACACTCATTCATTCATATACACACACAACAAAGACATTCACTTGCGCGAGCACGCACGCACGCACGCACACACACACACACACACACACACACACACACACACACACACACACACACACACAAAAACACACAAACACACACAATGCTGAAGTCTGAGTACGTGGTAAAGTGGTAAATTGAGAAGTTAAAAGTGCAGAGATGAGACAGGACTTCAGGAGAAGATATAACCATGAACACAACGCAGAACTTAACACTTGTAACGGTGACATAGACTGGGAAACGATGTTCAGCCACCAGGAGCTAGGGCACTGTGATGAAAGGTTCTGTGATATTTACAGGAGAGCAGTGGGAGCATGTTTACCAGTAGTCTCAGATTCAGAGGGAAGGAAGGGTAAGAAAGGGAGAAGAATGGTTAATTCGAAGACGTGAACAAGCAAAGGAGGGAGTTCTGTGTTGCGTAGAAGAGCAGATACAGCCAGCCAGATTCTGCAAGGTAGAGGATAGCAAGGAATGAGTAGAGCAGAATAAGACAGGGGAGGAGCAGAGAAATTTTGTAAACAAGGCAGCTGAAAATCCTAAATTTCCCCATAAATCCCTCAGAGTAGAATGTCGGTCAAGAAGCAGCGCATCAGATGAAGAGGTTCAGAGGGGAAAATAGTCGAGGATGACGACACGATACGAGAGGATCGGATAACAAGTTCAACAGTGTTTTCACAGAGGAAGACGCTATAGCCCCATCGCTCGTGCGATGGGGTAGGGGGGAGAAGGGAGGCTTTGGAAAACATTAAGATTAGAAAAGACATTTACAGAGCACTAAAAGCTCTTGACCCATACATGGCTCATGGTCCTAAAGGAAACTCCACCATACGTGCTAAAGATGTGCCCAGACACGCGAGACGGACCCCTTGAAATACTGCTCAAGATGTCGCTGAAGAGAGAGGCAAAGTGCTAAGGGAGTGGAAAAAAGGCGCAAGTCGTACCCGTACATGAGAAAGGAAACCGGGAAGAGAGGCGCCGAACTACAGATACGCCTCCTTGATGAATGTGGTCTGCGAGATGCTGGGAAAGGTAATCAGAAAACGAATAAATGATCTTCTACAGAGGAGAAATCTCTGAAGTGAGAGGCAACACAGTTTGAGGGAAAGGAGGCCATGTGAAACGCTAGATGGACTGTTTATATCCTTGACTGCCAGAAAGCATTTGACACAGTACCACACGGGAGGCCGATTAAGAGGCTGGAATATCAATAAAGAGAATATTGTGCTAATTTCATATTTTCAATATTATCCTTTGCATTTCATCCACTGTGTTGTTGATGTGTCTTTCATGTGACTGGCCGACTCTGTGTCTGTAAGCCTCTGTGTATATCATCAATTTCGGTTCCATACATATCATTTTCTATGACGCAGACGTGTCTTATGGTGTGATCTATAGACGAGTGTAACTACACACCTACCTATACCCATGAAATCATACTTAAATTCACACTGGAATTTAATCCAATAACGTAATTTAGTGATGTACCGATAACAGAGCACGAAACACACACACACACACACACACACACACACACACACACACACACACACACACGCGCGCGCACACACACCGTCCTACATCATGCAGTAATGTAGCAACAGTCGATACAGCACAGACCCCCCCCCCCCCAGCAGCAATATTTGAACTTCATTTAGATTAGAGATAGACTGATTGACACTTACGTTCCTCTGGATTAAAGACGATATTGCCGAGGCTCGAGGCAAAGGCCTCAGCTTTAATTAAATTTGACGTAAGAGAATGAACCCTAATTTCTTCCTTACGCAAGGACTGAATTGCCGTGTCTCCGTGCTGAGATATAGCGTCTTAAGCTTTAATTTGTGGCAAGGTAAGGGATATAGACACTCAAATCATTGTGACGTAAAGACTATTTGACTTTGGCACTTTCATGAAAATTAGTTCCATGTGCTGAAATTATAGCAGGGTGAGCGAAACTGAGCCCTTGGTGAACCTGACAGAAGGATCACGTTGGACTGACGCAAGTGTAAGAAATCGTATCTTGAATTTGAGGAAGAGCATACAAAATAAGACTCTCCGATCCCTGGGCATAAAGGTCACACCGCGCAAGCATAAAACTAGGGCATCGTATCTTGCACTCGTGAGAGGATAAGCCAAACTAAACCTTTAAGCTCCCTGGCACAAGGCCTATACCAGCGTGACGTGCCCTGCAACAATAACGAAGAGTAGAGACATGTTGTATCTGCCATCACCCCCCCTTTACGCCCTTCACCTTCCCCCCGTCCCCTCCACCTCCAACACCTCAAGGGGCACAGACCACCACCACCACCTCCCTCCTCCTCCCTCAACACCACCCACCCATCACGCCCACAAGTGCAGCACCTCCAACTTCCTCCTCCTCCTCTCCTCTTCCTCCTTCCTCCTTCCAACCCTTCAGTTTCTCCGTCCATCTCGTCACCGTTTTCTTTCCCGGTCTATCTGGCCTGTCTCTCCTACCACCAGTTTCTCGTATCCTAAACTTTAGTTTTCCACAATTCGTTTCTCAAATCCTAAACTTTAGCTTTATACAATTCATTCTTCCCCCTTACCCCTTTTTTTTTTTCTAAATATTCGTTTCTTCTTTACTGATTATTTACTTACATATCGTCTAAGAGGAAGAAGTCGCTGGAAAAATCTGAAATTCTTGTGATAGACCTGTTACTGTCTACTGTCTGGCCAGCAAGTTGTACCTCCTCATTAAGATGCTATAATGATACTACTCTAATCTAAATATCCTGGCCAATAAACTACATCTCCTGGCCAATAAACTACATCTGGCCAGTAAACTACACCTCATGGCCAATAAACTACATCTGGCTAATAAACTACATCTCCTGGCCAATAAACTACACCTACTGGCCAATAAACCACACCTCCTGGCCAATAAACTACATCTTCCCAATAAACTACATCTTCTGGCCAATAAACTACATCTGGCCAATAAACCACATCTGGCTAATAAACTAAACCTCCTGGCCAATAAACTACATCTCCTGGCCAATAAACTACACCTACTGACCAATAAACCACACCACCTGGCCAATAAACTACATCTTCCCAATAAACTACATCTTCCCAATAAACTACATCTGGCCAATAAACTACATCTCTTGCTCATAACGACTCAAGTCCTCAAAAATGAACGCCACATTTCCAGTCAGCCAAGTTCATCCACTGGTGAGCCCCTCCGTGACCTGGTCATTTTCCTAAAAGCGTCTCACGCGCAGCATGATGATCCAGCCCAGTGATTGTGGCCGTCAAGTTATCCTCCGCTGGTCACTGGACGTGCACGTTCGTGTCGCCCGGGGGCCATACCGTATACCGCGGAGGAACAGCATATCAAAGTTCAGAACAGAGGCAAATGATACTCAGGTATGGTAAGTTATCTACCTACCTGCCTACACACACACACACACACACACACACACACACACACGGAAGTGGTAAGAGAGGATGCGTGGATCAGGTGTTTGCTTTAAATAATTTGTGAGAGAAATACCTAAGAGACACAGATGGATCTGTATGTGGTATTTATAGATCTGGAGAAGGCATATGATACTGTTGATAGAGATGCTTCGTAGAATGTCTGAAAAATATATGGTGTGGGAGGAAAGCAGGGAGAAGTTTTTGTCAAGGGTGTAAGGCATATGTGCGAGCAGGAAGAGAGAAGAGTGACTGGTTCCCAGTGAAGGTCAGTCTGCGGCAGGGGTGTGTGATGTCAACATGGCTGTTTGATTTGTTTATGGATGGGATGGTGAGGGAGGTAAATGCGAGAGAGAGTCTTGGAGAGAGGGGCGAGTATGCATGCGGTCTGTGGCGGATGAGAGGGCATAGAAAGCGAGTCAGTTGTTGTTCGCTGATGATACAGCACTGGTGGCAAATACGAGTGTGAAACTGCAGAAGCTGGTGACTGATTTTGAAAGGGTTTGGGAAACGAAGAAGCTGGGAATAAATGTGAATGAAATTTTCTTTTTTCTTATATATATATTTTTTTTTTTTTTTTTTTTTTTTTTTTTTTTTTATACTTTGTCGCTGTCTCCCGCGTTTGCGAGGTAGCGCAAGGAAACAGACGAAAGAAATGGCCCCCCCCCCCATACACATGTACATACACACGTCCACACACGCAAATATACATACCTACACAGCCTTCCATGGTTTACCCCAGACGCTTCACATGCCTTGCTTCAATCCACTGACAGCACGTCAACCCCTGTATACCACATGACTCCAATTCACTCTATTTCTTGCCCTCCTTTCACCCTCCTGCATGTTCAGGCCCCGATCACACAAAATCCTTTTCACTCCATCTTTCCACCTCCAATTTGGTCTCCCTCTTCTCCTCGTTCCCTCCACCTCCGACACATATATCCTCTTGGTCAATCTCTCCTCACTCATTCTCTCCATGTGCCCAAACCATTTCAAAACACCCTCTTCTGCTCTCTCAACCACGCTCTTTTTATTTCCACACATCTCTCTTACCCTTACGTTACTTACTCGATCAAACCACCTCACACCACACATTGTCCTCAAACATCTCATTTCCAGCACATCCATCCTCCTGCGCACATCTCTATCCATAGCCCACGCCTCGCAACCATACAACATTGTTGGAACCACTATTCCCTCAAACATACCCATTTTTGCTTTCCGAGATAATGTTCTCGACTTCCACACATTTTTCAAGGCTCCCAAAATTTTCGCCCCCTCCCCCACCCTATGATCCACTTCCGCTTCCATGGTTCCATCCGCTGACAGATCCACTCCCAGATATCTAAAACACTTCACTTCCTCCAGTTTTTCTCCATTCAAACTCACCTCCCAATTGACTTGACCCTCACCCCTACTGTACCTAATAACCTTGCTCTTATTCACATTTACTCTCAACTTTCTTCTTCCACACACTTTACCAAACTCAGTCACCAGCTTCTGCAGTTTCTCACATGAATCAGCCACCAGCGCTGTATCATCAGCGAACAACAACTGACTCACTTCCCAAGCTCTCTCATCCCCAACAGACTTCATACTTGCCCCTCTTTCCAGGACTCTTGCATTTACCTCCCTTACAACCCCATCCATAAACAAATTAAACAACCATGGAGACATCACACACCCCTGCCGCAAACCTACATTCACTGAGAACCAATCACTTTCCTCTCTTCCTACACGTACACATGCCTTACATCCTCGATAAAAACTTTTCACTGCTTCTAACAACTTGCCTCCCACACCATATATTCTTAATACCTTCCACAGAGCATCTCTATCAACTCTATCATATGCCTTCTCCAGATCCATAAATGCTACATACAAATCCATTTGCTTTTCTAAGTATTTCTCACATACATTCTTCAAAGCAAACACCTGGTCCACACATCCTCTACCACTTCTGAAACCGCACTGCTCTTCCCCAATCTGATGCTCTGTACATGCCTTCACCCTCTCAATCAATACCCTCCCATATAATTTACCAGGAATACTCAACAAACTTATACCTCTGTAATTTGAGCACTCACTCTTATCCCCTTTGCCTTTGTACAATGGCACTACGCACGCATTCCGCCAATCCTCAGGCACCTCACCATGAGTCATACATACATTAAATAACCTTACCAACCAGTCAACAATACAGTCACCCCCTTTCTTAATAAATTCCACTGCAATACCATCCAAACCTGCTGCCTTGCCGGCTTTCATCTTCCGCAAAGCTTTTACTACCTCTTCTCTGTTTACCAAATCATTTTCCCTAACCCTCTCACTTTGCACACCACCTCGACCAAAACACCCTATATCTGCCACTCTGTCATCAGACACATTCAACAAACCTTCAAAATACTCATTCCATCTCCTTCTCCTTCTCTTATATATATATATATATATATATATATATATATATATATATATATATATATATATATATATATATATATATATATTGGCTCGCCGTGGAATATGATTAGTTTGTTACTGAAATGCAGAAAAATTAATCAGAAGAGATTCTATGGACTTAGCAAGGAGAGAGAGAGAGAGAGAGAGAGAGAGAGAGAGAGAGAGAGAGAGAGAGAGAGAGAGAGAGAGAGAGAGAGAGAGAGAGAGAGAGAGAGAGAACGTTTACCTGACTTAAGAAAACCGACCAGGTATCATTATTTTCTTCCTGGTTTTGTTTTGGTCTGTCAAGACTTCTTTTTTTCCAGGAAGGTTAACGGAAGCCATTCCATAACGGTCTCCCTGTACTAAGAACTACGTAATGAATGATTCTGGGAAATGTCCCTACCTGCTAACATGCAGTAGACTGATCCACCTCTCTCTCTCTCTCTCTCTCTCTCTCTCTCTCTCTGAATACCAAGCCTAACGACACGGGACACAAAAGATGAACAGCTCAATATCGACCAATTTTTTCTCCTCTGAACATCTCCATCATGGAGACGTACGCACTGGGTCCCCCATCCCTTCTGACGATCAACGATTGATGAGGGCCATTTCATGTGCGGGTCCTCTCTACAAAGGCTCATTCTTGTGTGAGAGGTGTACCACCATGACCACCTTATAAGGGACATACTTTGATATACAAGAGGTATACTTGCGTAGGGGAAAAATTCGTCACAGAGAGAGGGCATGTTTAATGGTAACACATCTACATCTGAATCCCACCTGTATGTCATAATGCGTTCACGGGTGTGTACCAGCGATGATCTTTGATGTATTAAAAAGGGGTCGTTCGTACTGGAGTCCTGGTAATGGAAGCTTATTTTCATAACTAATGGCTTCCTACACACAGACACACACACACACACACACACACACACACACACACACACACACACACACACACACACACACACCAGCTTGGCCTGCCAGGATGGTACTCCTCCACATACTAACACCTGTTTGTACCTCGCACACAAAACTCGTCGTGAACTGAGACTTGAACAAGTTAATACCAGAAGAAAAGAACGACGCGTAGAACTCCACTCAGAAGGGACTGTCGGTGGAACTCCCCTAGACAGAATACTCCGTGTTGATTGAACTCCTTTATCAAGAAATATGTGGAACTCTTCCCAGAATGAACTACATGGAGCATTCAGGGCGAGATAGGAAGATGGATCAAAAATATATTCTGACAGAAATTTCCAAGTAGGTAGCCAGCGGAACCATGTCTCGTAGTCACAAAAACATTGTCATATGGTGGGTTGGAAATGAAATGTTCGTGGACACTATGTAGTCGGGTCTGCGGTACTGAGCAATGGAAGAGATCTTTGTAGTCAGCTCTGTGGTATTGAGCAATGGAAGGGATCTTTGTAGTCAGCTCTGTGGTACTGAGCAATGGAAGAGACCTTTGTGGTCAGGTCTGTGGTACTGAGCAATGGAAGGGATCTTTATGGTCAGGTTTCTGTCACTGAGCAATGGAAGGGATCTTTATGGTCAGCTCTGTGGTACTGAGTAATGGAAGGGATCTTTATGGTCAGGTTTCTGTCACTGAGCAATGGAAGAGACCTTTGTGGTCAGCTCTGTGGTACTGAGTAATGGAAGGGATCTTTATGGTCAGGTTTCTGTCACTGAGCAATGGAAGGGATCTTTATGGTCAGCTCTGTGGTACTGAGCAATGGAAGAGATCTTTGTGGTCACGCCCATGGTGCCCAAGAAAGTCTCGAGATCGTGGAGTACAAGACAAAAGGAGTTATGCTGCATCCTGGAGTATCTGGTGGAGATGTCCACTACGGTGCGGCTTACATGGGATAGCTTTATGGAGCGAGGTAATCCGGATACTGGAGATGACAAGCCATACATGAGTCACTCGCTATGTCCTGCTGCCGTTGTCTTAAATCTCCAGTTCATACAGTCGTCAGGAGGAGAAGCTGACGATGGGAGATGCAAAAGCGAAAGCTCTTTGAAAGAAGGATCGTAAAACTGCTTTTTATTCCGAGGATGTTTCCCAGATAACTCGAGAAACTCCTCAAAACTTCTGGGGCCCCAGAGCGACGCACTGGTCAAGTCCTCCTCCTCCTCCTATATATTGGTAAAGAGAACATTTTCCCCCGAGTGGAAGGTAAGCTGTTTGCCCAAGTTCCTACACCATAATGCTGGGAAAACCTTTACGAAAATTACACACACACACACACACACACACACACACACACAGGCTATTCACATCCCACATGAGCCAAATATTGCAGGTAATCGTACTTAGGATATTCATAGCCATATATATATATATATATATATATATATATATATATATATATATATATATATATATATATATATATATATATATATATATATAAATCATGAGTGCTCTATTTTGTATGGTTTGCAAGTTTGATATATTTGCCCTTGAGAGGCTGGACGACCAGGCAAGTGGGGCGAAGTTTTAGGAGTAAGTGCATGAAAAGTTTTTGTTGAAGATGATGGTATGGGATTCCCTTCCTGTCCGGATCTGGTACCAGTCGTGAGGGAGGAGGATCTCGCAACGCTCGTCGCGTCACCTCATGTGTGGGGAAATATACTCACCTCACTGAGGAACAGCTGTACTGAGTGGCGGCTGTTGCAATAATCGTGGCATCAGAGGACTCTGTCGTCAGTTCACATACGGCAGACTGTAAGCTTGCTTTAGTAAGCTGATTAAGTTCAGTCCTTGTTTCTTTCTCGCTCGAACGAGCCAGTGTAAGCTAGCTAAACCAAAACCTATCCACGCCTAACTCAACCTACTTCATGTAATAACCTAAGCCAACCCTAACCTAGTCTAACGCACCTTAACATTAAACGTAATTTGGCTTTATCATATGACACGTACAAATGAAAAAAAAAGAAGAAAAATCCTTCTCTCCAACTTCCGAAAGAAGGCGTTCACGAAAACTTCTGATGACAGCGACATATATTTACTTTTTCCCCCTGTACGTCGTCCAATCCACTTAACCACAGGTAACGTGGCGGGCCGCGGTGGTTCCCAGGCTGGTGTGCACGTCCATGTTGACCAAGTGTACCATGACAGCAGAAGTGGGCCATTGGGCCTCACGTGCTGAATTGAAGTGCTAGTTCCATTCTGCCAAGAACTTCGCCAAGTACTTTCCATCTCGAGCAATTGTGCATCATTCATAATTCTCTTTCTTCCTTAACGAATGAAAGCTATGGAGAAGGCATCATTTCTATCATCTACTTCCATCTGTTAAGATCCTTGACGAGGGACGTTCAGAAACATAAGTACATTTCATCATGGAGAGAAAGAAAAGCACATATAGTAATACTGCTTTCTATCTGACCTCCTGATGGTGATTAGGAAATCAAGATTAGATGGTGAACTGAACAGGGATCAGGTTCTGCCAATACTGAGTGCACTGGGAAGCTACTTCGATGCGCCTCAGAGTTCTCCATCGCTGACGGTGGCGCTGCATTAACAACAAAGAAAAAAGAAAAGGTTGGGTCTCCCTGGCCTGGAGTACTCTATCAAGATTCCGAGATAAGAGACGGAAATTGTCGGAGGTACAGCGTCGTAACAACGATTTACGTGGTAGGTAAAGACGTTAGGACGCCGTCGGGAGGCCCGGGAGAGCTGGGGAAGGGAGAGGAGCGAGGAAGGTCGGGCAGGGAGGAGGTGAGGTGAGCGGGGGCACTGGTGGGTGGGGGAGAGTGAGTCGAGGGACGAGGTATGTAGAGGGAACGAGGATGAGGAGGGCAATCATAGTGAACAGAAAGATTAATTGAAATATATATGTGTGTGTGTGTGTGTATGTGTGTGTGTGTGTGTGTGTGTGTGTGTGTGTGTGTGTGTGTGTGTGTGTGTGTCAAACAGAGAGAGCGACAGGCCGAGCAGACGTACGCAAAGTCGAGGAGAGAGAGAGAGAGAGAGAGAGAGAGAGAGAGAGAGAGAGAGAGAGAGAGAGAGAGAGAGGCTGTGCAATAAGATAAAGTCGTTTGACACTTTTATGAAACTCGGAGTTTGTCGACGCATTAAGATATCTCGGGACATCTTGGACGTTATGAGATATCTTACCGTTGGATATCCTGAACGCTGCAAGATATCTTGGCAGCGGTAGATATCTTCGATGTTGTAAGATATCTTGGCAGCGGTAGATATCTTGGATGTTGTAAGATATCTTGGCAGCGGTAGATATCTTGGATGTTGTAAGATATCTTGGTAACGTCGGATATCTTGAACTTTGTAAGATACCTTGGTAACGCTGGATATCTCGAACGATGCAAGATATCTTGGTAACGCTGGATATCTCGAACGATGCAAGATATCTTGGTAACGCTGGATATCTCGAACAAAGAAGATATCTTGGTAACGCTGGATATCTCGAACAAAGTAAGATATCTTGGTAACGCTGGATATCTTGAACGTTGTAAGATATCTTGGTAACGCTGGATATCTCAAACGTTGTAAGATATCTTGGTAACGCTGGATATCTCGAACGATGTAAGATATCTCGGTAACGCTGGATATCTCGAACGTTGTAAGATATCTTGGTAACGCTGGATATCTCGAACAATGTAAGATATCTTGGTAACGCTGGATATCTCGAACGTTCTAAGATATCTTGGTAACGTCGAAGATGGGGTGACATTTTAAGATAACTAGGTAGCGAGGTGTGAAACGCACATATTTAGCAACGTCACCTATCTTGGACACTTAGAGATATCTTGGTAACGTCCACTGTGCCAATGTATTCGATTATACTTAATAACGTCGGATGTGTGAGGATATCAAGATATCCGGACAATCATGAGATAACATGTACGTTGCTGTACTTACGTGTGTAATACTCTCTCTCAACACTGCAGTAACAAGTTACCTGGTGATTAGTAACACGTTACCTGGTCATTCACTTCCATGACACCACACGAGCTGAGGGCGTGACAGACATCACGCAGCCTGAGGGGCCTACCTCGCCCCGATACACTGGGGTCGCACGGTAAACCCGACAGGAGTCGGTTTACATTGCGGTTTACACTGGACTTCGACTATGGCGTCAGGGATACTAGTGACTAGACAGCGACCCACTGTGGGCGCTTTCCTGGTACTCCCTACACAGATGTAGCCCAGGAACCTATCCATGATGACGTAATTAATCCATCTCCCACTACGACCCACTATGACGTAGGTTGTAAAAGTTACAAGAACGATCGTAAGTCATTGTTGTTTTGTTTGTTTTTCCCTAAGAGCGACGTGGCGTCACCGTAAGCTTACGTCATCGTGTCGCAAGCGAGGGATGTCTCGCAGCGGCATTATTTTTAGATCACGTGATATCCCGGACCAGTCACAACGACGTATCGCCATTACGTCATCGTGATGTCGTGAACCAAGAGACCAATCCCGACCAAGCACCACACTGACGTCACTCACGAGTTAGTTCTACACCAGCAAACTTAGAATATCTTTAGTCAACAACTCTTGTCCTAATAGCTTCCCATCCTCGCTCACCACAGTCGTTCAGTAACGCGAAGTGTCCGTCAACACGACGGGAAATTAGCGAGCTAATTAGGTTAAACGAGGAGCGTCAATCAAAGGATTAGGAAATCATTAACCTAAATCAAACTTCGTAAATCATCATATTGGACTGGACTCCCTACCCTCCGTCAACCCTGATAGACTTAGGGGAGGAGGTATGGTATCATCCCCCACGCCGAGGTATGATATCATCGCCCGCACCGAGGTGTGATGATGTTATCATCCACATCAATTCATGATATCATACCCACATCGAGATATGATATCATCCCCCCACACCGAGGTATGATATCATCCACAAGGTATGATATTACCACCCACGCCGAGGTATGATAACCACATCAAGGTATGATATCATCCACAACAAGGTATGATATCATCCAAAAAGGTATGATATCATCCAAAAGGTATGATATCACCAACCACATCGAGGTATGATAGCATCAACCACAGCCAAAGTATGATATCAACCACAACGAGGTATGATATCACCCACACTGCTAGGATATAATCATCCACGCTCTCGTCATCCATACGGTTGAATCTTTTGTCCAAAAACAAGGCATATCGGCACCTACACAAAGCTTTGATATCATCAAAGACGAGAGAGAGAGAGAGAGAGAGAGAGAGAGAGAGAGAGAGAGAGAGAGAGAGAGAGAGAGAGAGAGAGAGAGAGAGAGAGAGAGACATGTCTATCCGTCTGTCTATCTGTGGATGCACTCGAGATGACTATCTGTGTGTTACGGGAAGCGAGTTTTATACTCGTGTTGGCCCGTCTCTTATCCTTGTGTATATGTGCTATGACACTACTCTAATGTACGTATAAACACACACACACACACACACACACACACACACACACACACACACACACACACACACACCAGCCTAAGACAGGTATCCTTTATCGACCAGGATGAACATCTTGGATCGGCTGTGGGCTGACTGTCGCATCCAGGATTCGAACCCGACCGGGCCTTTGGGTGAACTATTGTCTGTGACGTAAACTACTGCGCCACTGGAGCCCATGTGTGTGTGTGTGTGTGTGTGTGTGTGTGTGTGTGTGTGTGTGTGTGTGTGTGTGTGTGTGATCAATAGTGGTTCTATGTAGTGCAGGCTGAAGGTGTTTGAGAGAAAGGTTGGTTCTTAACATATGCGACAGGTGGACCCTCATTTACAACCCGGTGTTTCCTTATGATTTCTTTTTTCTTTTCTACCATTTACTGGGAGACTATGAGAGGCGGAAGGAAGGTGTTGGACACAGCAAGGAACATCCGAGAAACGGACGGTGGTCATACACTGTGCAGAAGTGTGGTGTAGAAGTGGGGCGTCGGGTTGATTGAGGTGTGTGGGAGGGCTTGGGATAGACACTGCCAAACGCGCGACATACATCATACCTTCTGGAGTGATAGATTACCCTCAAAAGTCGATCATCTTCAAACACTTCCACGAGGTATCGAAAGATCTCTCAAGTATCGCAGAGGAAAGTGGGAAATATAAGCAAGGACATAAGAAGGCTGGAGATATAAAACCAAGGGGGACTGGCACGAAGGGAGGGTGGTAAGTCCCATATGCTAGGATCATGTTGGGGGGAGGAGGAAGAAGAAAGGAAGCCCCATGGCTAAGATGAAGTGAGGAGGGAGGGAGGAAGGAAGCCCCAGGCTAGGATCAAGTGAGGGAGGAGGTTGGAGGAGGCCCCATGCTAGGATCAACACTACTCTTATAGCTGGGTGTATGCAGGTCTGCCCGGCCTCACACACTTCGAGACGAGTGAGTATTCCAATAATACTCGTGTCCCGCTGAAGATCCACTTGAAACATACATCCTCCCCGTCCCCTCACCATCTGGCGTTCTTGGAATCGTTCTTTTCAAAGGAAACAGTCTTGACCGTCTGAACACACACCGTCACATCTCTTATCTGGGGCGTCAAGTTTTAGAATCTATATAAAAAAAAAAAATTCGATCCACGCTTTCTGATGACGGGCGGGCCCGTAAACACACACACAGGGAGTCGGAGGCGGGGAGGATAAACCTTGAACATTATTGTTAGCTTCGAGTGGTTGCCAGAAACATCTTCAAGGTCCTGCTTCGCCAAAGGGATGGGCGACTCATTCCAGTGAACAATAACGTTGGAATATTTAGTTTCACTGAATTCAGCGTTTTAGAATACCTTTCGTACGCTCGACTACAACAGTGATTAAAATTAGTGTGCCTCATTAGACCATACCAGTATTCTGGAAAGTTTTACTTCACTGGATTAAACCACATGATTAGAGAGTTTCCTTCACTGGATTAAAAACACAAGTTTACAATATTTCCTTCACTGGCCTAAACCACAAGTTTACAATATTTCCTTAACTGACCTAAACCATGTTTACAGTATTTCCTTCACCAGCCTAAACCACAAGTTTACAACATTTCCTTAACTGGCCTAAACCACAAGTTTACAATATTTCCTTCACTGGCCTAAACCACAAGTTTACAATATTTCCTTCACTGGCCTAAACCACAAATTTACAATATTTCCTTCACTGGCCTAAACCACAAGTTTACAATATTTCCTTCACTGGCCTAAACCACAAGTTTACAATATTTCCTTCACTGACCTAAACCACAAGTTTACAATATTTCCTTCACTGGCCTAAACCACAAGTTTACAATATTTCCTTCACTGGCCTAAACCACAAGTTTACAATATTTCCTTCACTGACCTAAACCACAAGTTTACAATATTTCCTTCACTGGCCTAAACCACAAGTTTACAGCGTTTCCTTCACTGATCGAAGACACTGTCTGAACTGATATTTCAATCACCTTTGCTCTACTGGGCTGAAACAAATACGTACGATTATGGAAATTCAACAGACTAATTCATTTTTTCCAGACCACTCTTCACAGCTGGATGAAACGAATATTTTAGAATATCTTACCTCGAACGTGACTAAACCAATATCTTCAGATCATCATATGTCGATATTCAAATTCAGAGTGATGTCAATAACCGCAAAAAAATAGTCATTATGAGTTTAGTCAACTTCCTTGCAGACCTACATCATGGAAACATTACACTGCCCTTCACTTAACAACATACCGCCAGGCTATTAAGACCTTTACAGAAAGCCTAAATGAAAACCCCAAGTCAGTCCATCTATCGTGTCTATCACCAGTAGGAACTAATGCAACTTATACTCTCGTAAATCCTCGATACTACTCCAATCCACGTTGATCAACAGCCTCCTGCGTAGATATAGTCTTACCTAGAATAGCGACCGTAGCTAACACGACGAGTGCCATTCGGTCTATACACGTACAGCTATTCATTCTATCAAGTGGTCTATACACGTATAGCAATTAATTCTATCAATTTCACATACAGCTATTCATTCTAACAACTGTTCTATACACGCATAGCAATTCATTCTATGAATTGTTCTATACACGCATAGCAATTCATTCTATGAATTGTTCTATACACGTATAGCAATTCATTCTATCAATTGTTCTATACACGTATAGCGATTCATTCTACCAATTGTTCTATACACGTATAGCAATTCATTCTATCAATTGTTCTATACACGTATAGCGATTCATTCTACCAATTGTTCTATACACGTATAGCAATTCATTCTATCAATTGTTCTATACACGTATAGCAATTCATTCTATCAATTGTTCTATACACGTATAGCGATTCATTCTACCAATTGTTCTATACACGTATAGCGATTCATTCTACCAATTGTTCTATACACGTATAGCAATTCATTCTATCAATTGTTCTATACACGTATAGCAATTCATTCTACCAATTGTTCTATACACGTATAGCAATTCATTCTACCAATTGTTCTATACACATATAGGAATTCATTCTATCAATTTTTCTACGTTTTCTTTAATCATACGTGGATGGAGTGCCCACAGCCATAGATGGTTTGTGGTGATTACTGCCGCACAGCCGCTAGCCGTCCCTGGCCCTCAACCTCACAGGCAAACAGGTTGGCCAAGGGCAAACCTGCCCAGCGTGTGTGTGTGTGTGTGTGTGTGTGTGTGTGTGGAGCTTCTCCTGGTCCAGGTCTGGCAGGTGCTGTTGTGAATGACAGTCCTCTTCTCTAGTGTGACTACAGTGTGGCTCTAGTTGTCTGGATGAACGTACGTGGGGTGTGTGTGTGTGTGTGTGTGTGTGTGTGTGTGTGTGTGTGTGTCCATTGAGCCTAAGTGATACTCGATTCTCCTCATAACCAGTTTAGTACAGAATCATCTTTTACAACGTTGAACACGATACAGCAACCCTGGTGTATGATGGGTGGCAACTTTGAACCAGAGGTTCTCCCTCTCTCATAGTCTAGTGTTATTCTCCCATCGCAATTCATTACCTTAAAATTTCACCCATATATATAATTTCTCAATTTCCAATAACGTTCATAAATTTCCTTTTTTTCCCCTTCCACTGGTATGTCTTCACTTCTCCATGCTCTTTTTTCTTTTTTTTCCCAATCGAATTTCCGTATTATCCAATTCTTCACTTCTCCATGCCCTTCTTTTTTTTTTCCCCCACAGAGTTTCCGTATTATCCAATTCGCCAACGGCATACGCTTATTTTCCCCCGGATTTCCACCATTTCCTCGTATATGTTCCCGTTGTGTGTCCATCATATTGCTCTTCAATACTTCCTACTACCACCATCATCCCCACATGTTCTCGTATTTTCTATTTTCCCTCCTCTTCACGGCCCCATTTCCCAATATCAAATCCACAGTTCACACACCTTGTTAATGACCATCTCCTTTTTCACCATAGTTCCTCCTGTGATTTACATGTTTTACGTCATTTCCAGTGGCATTTCCATATTTCCCGACATATTTCCATATGTTTGTCGGTGAGAGGTACTCATATTTTACAGATATTTTTTTCCTGTTATGATTTTTTTCCTTATTTTTTTCCTCAAGGTGTTTTGTTATTTGTTTCCATCCTTCCCGACAGGGGCAGATACAAGGCTCCTTCCACGTTCCGTTTTCTTT
Source organism: Panulirus ornatus (assembly GCF_036320965.1). Taxonomy (NCBI): domain Eukaryota; kingdom Metazoa; phylum Arthropoda; class Malacostraca; order Decapoda; family Palinuridae; genus Panulirus; species Panulirus ornatus. The sequence continues at coordinate 15,355,257 of NC_092231.1, read as the reverse complement.
CGTTTTCTTCTTGTTAGGTTTGCGTCGCCGATGGTTACCGTTTGCGTCAACGATGGTCACCCTTTACGTCGCCGATGGTTACCGTTTGCGTCAACGATGGTTGCTGTTTACGTCATCGATGGTTAGTTTACCTCGCCGATGGTGGCTGTTTACGTCATCGATGGTTAGTTTACCTCGCCGATGGTGGCTGTTTACGTCATCGATGGTTAGTTTACCTCGCCGATGGTGGCTGTTTACGTCATCGATGGTTATAGTCTGCGTCGCCGATGGTTACCGTTTGCGTCAAGGACGGTTACCGTAAACGTCACCGAAGGTTACCGTTTGCGTCAAGGAAGGTTACTGTTTGCGTCAACGACGGATACCGTTTGCGTCGCCGATGGTTCCTGTTTTGCCTCAGTCTTCGAGCCACGGACGCTCCGAACGAAAAAGTCCTGTTTACGTTATCGACAGTCAAGGTTCTGTTTGCGTCACCGATTTGTCTCTGAATCTTTCTTTTTTTTTCATTTTCAATCGTGTTTATAATTGCGTCACGCAGGATTTACCCGCCTGACCGCCAGTTTTCTATCGCGTAACCAAGGTAATCTAACTTGCCTGATTGTGGATCACATTCGCCTCTATCATGATGGCTCTGGCATCATTCAGCCCTGGTGGGTAATGCGTCCAAGACCGCGTCACTCACTTCAGCTTGCGTTGCCCCCCAAATCTTCCTTTGAGGGATCAACACCGATCCTAATTTTGCCGACGTCGCAGAAATATCGCAAATACGTCGCCGATAACTTCACCCCCCTTCTTCTTCTCCCCCACCAGCCCACTCCCACCCTCCTCGATGAGTTATACATCAGCCCTAATTTTCATCGGAGTGGCCAATACTCTCATCTGCATCCCCGATAATTAGATTCACTTCCCCGGGTAAGTACATTGGCATTATCGATGCCCGGCTCTGGTTTACAGCCCCCGTGTCGGGCCCATCTACCGGACTGTGGGACGCGCATAACCCTTCCCACTTCGTCGCAAAGTCTCACGCTATTCTCTCTCTCTCTCTCTCTCTCTCTCTCTCTCTCTCTCTCTCTCTCTCTCTCACATATGCTTTCCGGACTAGACTGCTCATATGCCCCCCTCCTCCTCCTCTTCTGGCCGACTCATCATACAGCGCCCTGCAGGCCACAACGTCCCGCAGATGATGTGTTAGCCATGGCAACTGGCGAGTGGGCTGGTCCGACGTCTGCTTCTTTCCTTCCCACCACGGGTAGAGTGTGGCGTTCTCTACCCACCGATGTGCCTCCAAACCACCACAAGAGAGGGAGACGCACTCTCTATCTGCCCTTGAGAAGTGGACACCAGCGCCCGTGATCGGAAGCTTCTGAGGTGCACGTTATACAGCGTGATGACCCGGAAGAATACGCTGCGTGGGATCTCACCACATCCTCCTCCCGACGGCTTCGTCAGGGTGTGTGTGTGTGTGTGTGTGTGTGTGTGTGTGTGTGTGTGTGGTACACCTTGACAACTTCTTCCCAGCACCTGAGCCTGAGGGGTAAACCATAGCCTCTTGTCCTCCGCATCCGAGCCTGAGAGGTAGACTACAGCCTCTTGTCCTCAGCAACCGAGCCTCAGAGGTAAACCACAGGCATCTTATGCCTGACAACCGACCCTCAGAAGTAGACCATAGCATGTTATTCGTGTCAGTAATGCCTGAGAGGTAAACCACAGCATCTTGTCCCTAGCAGGTGACCCTGAGAGGTAAACCAAGGCATCTTATCCGTGGCAGACGAGCCCGAGAGGTAAACCATGGCATCTTATCCGTGGCAGACGAGCCCGAGAGGTAAACCATGGCATCTTATCCGTGGCAGACGAGCCCGAGAGGTAAACCATGGCATCTTATCCGTGGCAGACGAGCCCGAGAGGTAAACCATGGCATCTTATCCGTGGCAGACGAGCCCGAGAGGTAAACCATGGCATCTTATCCGTGGCAGGGCAGGCCGGGTGTACACCTCCAGCGGCACTGTTTAAAGGAGAGCGGGACAGCTGTGGGCTGGGGAACCCCGAGGCCCCTGCCGCTGCTGCATCTGAGGTGTGCGGGAATCGATACATCCGCTGGAGTGTAGACGCAGCTGGAGGATGCCTTACTGTTATGGGTGCCAACTGTGTCTGTGTGTGTCTGGGGGAGGCGCTGGTGGGTGGCTGTGGGTGGCGGACTCCCACCGCCCGCCCGCCCCCAAGGCAAGGCAGTCAGTGTGGCAGGCATATGGGGGTGGCACACCTCCACCGTGTGACACCAGGCGGCCAACACGACCCCCTCTGCCAACACACATACCACGACTCGCGAGCGCCACCTGGGCCCGCTAACGCTATGGAGGATGCCACAGCGCGCGAAAGAAAAGGACAAAGGAAAAAAATGGGAAACGATAGCCTTCCCTTCGCCCCCCCCCCCCCCCCCCCCCCCACACACACACACACACACTCACACAAACAACTGACTCTCCATTTTAAAACAGAATCAACACGACAGTATTTTCATCTCTTTTCATTAAATGTGTCAGGGGCAAAAATAATAAAAAAATATAAAAAAAATTCCCTACCTGTGAGAATACAGAGAAGCAATTTATTTCAGTTTCGCATTCTAAAGAAAACGAGAAAAACCCGTATGTTAGCAGTGGAGTGGTCGCGTCCTTTACTCTCTGATTACGTTCCTTTAATATACGGTCAACTTGATCAACGTTCCTTTAATATACGGTCAACTTGATCAACGTTCCTTTAATATACGGTCAACTTGATCAACGTTCCTTTAATATACGGTCAACTTGATCAACGTTCCTTTAATATATAGCCAACTTGATCAACGTTCCTTTAATATACGGTCAACTTGATCATCGTTCCTTTAATATACGGTCAACTTGATCATCGTTCCTTTAATATATGGCCAACTTGATCAACGCTCCTTTAATATATGGCCAACTTGATCATCGTTCCTTTAATATATGGCCAACTTGATCAACGTTCCTTTAATATATAGCCAACTTGATCAACGTTCCTTTAATATACGGTCAACTTGATCATCATTCCTTTAATATATGGCCAACTTGATCAACGTTCCTTTAATATATGGCCAACTTGATCAACGTTCCTTTAATATATGGCCAACTTGATCATCGTTCCTTTGACATGTGGCCAACTTGATCAACGTTCCTTTAATATATGGCCAACTTGATCAACGTTCCTTTAATATATGGCCAACTTGATCATCGTTCCTTTGACATGTGACCAACTTGATCAACGTTCCTTTAATATATAGCCAACTTGATCAACGTTCCTTTAATATACGGTCAACTTGATCATCATTCCTTTAATATACGGTCAACTTGATCATCATTCCTTTAATATATGGCCAACTTGATCAACGTTCCTTTAATATATGGCCAACTTGATCAACGTTGACTCATACAGAAAAACGTTTGAGGATAACTGTATAGAATTTCCATTATTGACACCTCGTCCACCCCCCGCCCCCCCACCAAATACAGTTTCCGAAAATCTGATCCATCCTGCTGGGCACCATGGCAACCAATGGTCGAGAGTCATTCGATTGTGGACAAGGGGAGAGAGAGAGAGAGAGAGAGAGAGAGAGAGAGAGAGAGAGAGAGAGAGAGAGAGAGAGAGAGAGAGAGAGAGAGAGAGAGAGAGAACTAACTTCGCCCAACTTTGAAATAGTAGTCAGTTTTTTTTTTGTGTGTGTGTGGGGTAGGGGGGAGGGGGGGTATGGCAGGATCTGACACCATTATAACTGCAGCAAATGACATACATCATTTTTTCGGAATCTCTCGACTTTAGTTTCGCACAAAATCAGTTAACACTAATATGCATATGTAAATCCGTTCGCGCGCTCTCTCTCTCTCTCTCTCCCTCCCTCTCTCTCTCTCTCTCTCTCTCTCTCACACACACACACACACACACACCTACACACAAACACACCTACACACACACAGAGCTGAACAAACCTACATGGAAACAAACACATAAAGATATGCATACATAAGCACAATCACATAAATGTTTACACACAATCTTTCTTACACACACAGTACCTCTCTCTCTCTCTAATTCTCTATCTATCTATATCTATCTATGTATCTACCTATTGTTCAGTATCGTTAAGGCCAGACCACTTCGCTTGTGTCTGCGAGGCCTATGTATCTATATTACTCTCTCTCTCTCTCTCTCTCTCTCTCTCTCTCTCTCTCTCTCTCTCTCTCTCTCTCTCTCTCTCTCCCTCCCCGACACCAGACACCGGCCAGACGCCAGGGTCTCACAGGGTTCATGACCAGGGTCGTCGATGATTGCCGGGGTACCGAAGGGGGAGGGGGCGTGGCTCAGCGACCAACAGAGATATTCACTGACGACAAATCCACCAAGACAATTACCAGTCACGAGTTAACATACACTTGCTAATTACATTTTCAATCACGAGTTAACATACACTTACTAATTACATTTTCAATCACGAGTCAACATACACTTACTAATTACATTTTCAATCACGAGTCAACATACACTTACTAATTACATTTTCAATCACGAGTTAACGGACACTTTAATTACATTTTCAGTCACGAGTTAACATACACTTACTAATTACATTTTCAATCACGAGTTAGCATACACTTGCTAATTACATTTTCAATCACGAGTTAACGGACACTTACTAATTACCTTTTGTCCAAGACAACTGCCAGTTACCAAGTTGCCAGCTGCCTCCTCTGAGCAACGCAACAAATCAAGTCATCATCTCTGGAATGTTGCATTATGAAATCGCACTCCTTTGTGGTCGTGAATTAAGCCGCTCTCACTGCCGGCCGAGACACCCGATCCGGTGTCGTCTGACGCTGACTTTGTGTGACCTTGATAACGTGATAACCCAAAAACCCGAACAGGTAAACGACCCCGCCTCTCACGTCAGGAAATCCACCCGCGCTGGACTTCCGTTAATCAACGGTCCTCTATAATCCTCCAGTCCATTGTAAACTGTTAACGGCCACGCTCACACTATCAACACCACCTGCGTGGTTGATCCAACTTGCGTCATAAACACCCTCGCATTTACCGAGGACAGTCAGTCATTCCACTGGCTCTCGGGACACCAGGATCATCTACATCTGGAAATGTCTTTTGTTATGGCCCTCTCGTCTAATCCCTCTCCAGCAGGGGTTCTGTGGAGCCTCCTCCAGTTGTACTCCCCACAGGGCATCGTCGACGCCGTCCTCTACCACAGTTCTTAAAATATCTTTGTTACTCCTCCCACCTGCAGCACACACCACGGAGCCTCAACTGCCTCATATATGTTGCATCAGCAGCAAAGCTACAAGCCTCAGCAACGTCTCTGCTCCCCCTCTCTCTCCCCCTCTCTCTCTGCAACACTAACTCAGAACGTAACTACACCACCTTTCCTGTAGATGCACCAAGAGATCCAGGCAGTAACCCCTCTCTTACAGACTCCAGCCACACTTGCTCAGGCATAAGCGCCACTCGACTCCTCCCTCGCCTGTCTGCATCATCTCCCCTCACTTCAACTCTCCTCACATCCTTACCTAATCCTCCGCCACTTGCAGCACCTGGCTCCGAGCTACATCACCTCTGCTCATTCGATAGAGTTCTTTTTTTATTACATGTGTTGCCTCGCCTCTTTCCCGTTCCTTACCCACTCAGACAATAAATGACAGCATCCGCTGAAAATGAGCCAAGACAATTACCAATCAACAATCAACCATGACAATCAGAAGTTAAGACAGTCACCAGCTAACAGTAAACAAAGACAACTGACATTTAACAGTTAAGGGAACAAAAGTCGGTGACAACAAAAGTCTTCTCTCTCTCTCTCTCTCTCTCTCTCTCTCTCTCTCTCTCTCTCTCTCTCTCTCTCTCTCTCTCTCTCTCTCTCTCTCTCAACGCTAATGAAAACCTCAGTCACCCAGGGTTCCTACAAGGGAGAGTTTTACGAGGGAGGTAAATGCAATATCCTTTAAGACCTAAGGATTTGGGATTCCCGGTGAACCAATGAATGCAAGTGCAAGCAAATAACATACATGCAAATATGTAATGCTGAGTAGCATGCTCTTCGAAAGGAAATATGAGTAACACGAGATCCAATGTTTGACGCTCCATCTGCAGTGAACGGCAAATGTGGCCACACAGTGAACAGTGATCCACCTGCAGTGAACAGCTGGTGCTGCCCCACCTGCAGTGAACAGCTGGTGCTGCCCCACCTGCAGTGAACAGCTGGTGCTGCCCCACATGCAGTGAACAGCTGGTGCTGCCCCACCTGCAGTGAACAGCTGGTGCTGCCCCACCTGCAGTGAACAGCTGTTGCTGCCCCACCTGCAGTGAATGACTAGTGCTGCCACATAATGAGCGAAGCTCCGCCTGCAGAAGGGCTAATCCTGCCACACCTGAAGTGAACGGCTGAAGTGAACAACGTTCCGTCTGCACTGAACGGTCAGTGTGGCCTCAAACGGAACGAGCGCTTGCACTTAACATCTCTTGCCTTCTCAGGAGAGGTCAGGAAGTCGCAAGATCAACTTCAATCCCCGAAGGCTTCCCTAGTGACATCAGCGTTGCCATGAATGCTAACTTAAGACGACAGGTTTATCCATGGCAACACTGGGCCACGACCACCAACCCGGACGTTATCTTTAACTAAACGGGGAAGGAAAGAGCCAAAGACAGTTAAATCACTAAAGCGGGAGACCGAAAGGGCTTTTATCACGTGCTTCCTCAGCGTGACCACGCGTATCTATACGTATTCAGGGTTCGAACCCCTGAACGAGGAGGGTGTCGGGGGGCCACCCGCGAGCCGTCAAGGCCAGACAGACAAACAGCTGACGCGCAACGAAGATCGGACGGTATCTCTGCTGAACTTTAATCCAGCGGCTGAGAGAGAGAGAGAGAGAGAGAGAGAGAGAGAGAGAGAGAGAGAGAGAGAGAGAGAGAGAGAGAGAGAGAGAGAGAGAGCAGGAGCAGCAGCAGGTTCAGCCAGTCCGGGTCTACAGGAGCAACAGTGTGAGAATTAGTTGTATTGCAGAAGCCTCCCCCACGGTCTGGTGGTGGCTGCTACCATTGTTACGGCTGGCGGCACGAAGTTCCTGTAGAGCGGCCGGGAGACAAACAACAGTTGGGGAGGGGAGTGACCTGCCGGGGGCCAGGAGTAAAGGGAGGAGTGGTGACGGAAGGAGAGTATAGGGGGAAGGAAGAGGCTTTGAGGGACAGAGAGGATGGAAGGGACGGGAAGGGCCAGGGAGTTACCTGGTATGGCTGTGAGTGACGGATGGAAGGGGGGAAAGAAGAAGTAAGAGGCTTGGTGTGACGGAGGGAGGACACAGCATCACACAGATTGTACACGGGAGGTGAGGAGCAGCGGCGGCTGAACCGATCATCTCTCCACAGTCTGACCTCATCTCTTGCAAATCCACTCGCCCATTGCCATATTGTTGGTTCACCCTCCCTCTCCTCTAGATATTACTTCGGTTCTTGCCCCCCTAGGGTTGGCTGCTCGTGTGTATCTAGCTAGCAAGGAAAGAGAGAAAAGAAAGGGTGACGTGGAGAGATGGTAGATGACTAAGGAGAGACGGGGAGCAACGGAAAGTGGCGGCGAGTGATGGGAAGAATGTGGGAACGAAGGGAAGCGTCAAGGAAAGAAGGTCAGAAGCGAAGAGAGTTGTGGAACGACGAATAATGAAAAGGGAATGATAGAGGGAGGGAGAGACATAGACGTGGGAGGGAGGGGTCAGCGGGGAGAGGGAGACAGACGTACCAGGCAGGTAAGTGAGCACATACGTGAGGAGTGATGGGCGAGTGTAAAGCTGAACTGCCCGAGGATGGCAACCCAGGGAGAGGAGTGAGGGGGATGGCGACCCAGGGAGAGGAGTGAGGGGGATGGCGACCCAGGGAGAGGAATGAGGGGGATGGCGACACAGGGAGAGCAGTGAGGCGGATGGCGACTCAGGAAGAGGATTGAGGGGGATGGCGACGCAGGAAGGAGAATGAGAGGGATGGTAGCCCAGGAAGAAGAGATAGTGGCTCAGGGAGAAGAAACAGCGACCCAGGAAAACGAGACGGTGACCCAGGGAGAACAGGGAAAGCGATGGCGACTCAGGGAGAACGGATGGCGACCCAGGAGTGAGGCAATGCAAGAAAACAGTGGGGGGGATGGTGACTAAGGGAGATGATGGAGAGGCGTGGTGGCTCAGGGAGAGGGAATACCGACCCAGGCAGAGGGATAACGACACAGGGAGGAAGGCTAGCGGATCATGGAAGGACATGGCGACTCAGAGAGAGAGGATGGCGACCCAAGGAGAGGAGTGAGAGGGGATGGCGACCCAGGGAGAAGAGGGAGAGGGGATGGCGACCCAGGGAGAAGAGGGAGAGGGGATGGCGCACCAGACACAGAAAGACGTCAGCGAGGAGGGATATGAGGGTCCAGAGCCGGGACTTTAAATGAAGCACACGCCAATAACGAGCCCTGAAACTGAAGTGTTCAGACACTGAGACAGCATGAAACTGGTGATGAGCGCAAAGGTACTGGACTGAAACTGAAGCTTATATGACAATGTCAGACCGAAACTGAAGCTTATATGACAATGTTAGACTGACACTGAAGCATATATGACAATGTCAGACCGAAACTGAAGCTTATATGACAATGTCAGACTGACACTGAAGCATATATGACAATGTCAGACTGAAAATGAAGCTTATAGGACAATGTCAGTCTGAAACTGAAGCTGATACGACAATGTTAGACAAACTGAAGCTTATAGGACAATCTTAGACAAACTGAAGCTTATAGGACAGTGTTAGACAAACTGAAGCTTATAGGACAATGTTAGACAAACTGAATCTTATAGGACAATGTTAGACAAACTGAAGCTTGTATGACAATGTTAGAATTGACACTGAAGCTTGTATGACAATGTTAGACTGAAACTGAAGTTATAGGACGATGTTAGACTGAAACTGAAGTTATGGGACAATGTTAGACAAACTGAAGTTTATACGACAATGTCAGACTGAAACTGAACTTTGGATGATGATGAAAGAAGGAAAAAAAAGAGAAAGAGAGAGCAGAGACGAACACTGAGCAGTTTCCCTCCTTGGGTTCCCAACATATACCGGCACAGTGGTGGTGCACCTAGCGGCAGAGGTGGGTACTAGGCGCAAACATGGCACTCCCAGAGAACCCGGAGTCCAGTCCTAACTGTACCACAACAGACTGCACAAACACACGGAAAGAAAACCCATATTTACCCACATATGCGAGCTGGACTCCTAACTGTACCACAACAGACTGCACAAACCCACGGAAAGAAAACCCATATTTACCCACATTTTCTTTTCCAATCAAGGAAAAAGACGGGCGAGTTCAAATCTCTATCACTGGTTTGGTATTTTGGCTGCACAAGCAATAATATTGGGGCAATATATACAAGGGGGGGAACAAACTAAGGGTTTTCCATCGACTGACCAGATTCCTGTTAAAATATTATATCTTCGTCTGGCCTTCGTACGTTTCCACTACGTGTCGACGACTCAAGGTACCCCCCCTCGATTTTTGGTAGATGTACAAGATGGATCAACACTACCACGCAGGAATGGTCTTGATCCAAAGCTAGTTGCGTGCGTGAAGAATGTACGGTTGTGCATTAGTAGCCCACCAGACAAAATGGAATCCATTGAAAAGAGAGATATAGCTCCAGGGAAGATGCTGTTCTCACTCCTGCCTGAGGTGAGGTGAGGTGGGGTAGCACTGGAGACATATTTTCTCTGTGTGATGACCATTTGTTACGAGTATTTGTGTGTTACGGCGAGAGAGAGAGTTTTACACCAGTGTGGCCCCGTCACTTAACATTGTATTGTATATTTGCAGTGTGTCTTTTACTCCCACACACACACACACACACACACACACACACACACACACACACACACCAGCTTATAGCCAGGTACTCATTGTATCGACCAGCCCTGAGAGAAGGATGAACAGCTGGGTGGGCTGTGGACCGGCTGCCGTGACCACGATTCGAACCTGTGCGTGTCTGATCCCAGTAACGCTCACCGCTACACCACGGTGTGTGTGTGTGTGTGTGTGTGTGTGTGTGTGTGTGTGTGTGTCGGGGGAATAAGGTCAACAATTACCCTCCCTGGACGAGAGAGGCTCACTGAGCAAGGCAAATAATTCCACGGTGGGAGGGACCAAGCGAAGAGGTTTATTTCCGCTAATTATCCAAGACGGTCATTATCCAGCGGATTGTCAGTTATCCGGCACTAAGTCAATTACAAATCTCATTATCCCGACAAACGCTAAAATTTTCAGAGACTCTGCCGACTGGACCATCTAATCAACCAAAGGTCGGGTAGTTACCACGTTAATTACGAGAGACCGGGATATCTAATTAGCCTGAGCCCGGTTAATTACCACTCCAGCTGTTGAGAAAACCCAAGCAGCCAGGGATTTAATTGTCCAGGCCTCTGCCTGGTACCTGGAGCCAGCTGGAAAAGGAAGGGATCAGTTACAATCCTGATGGAACAGCACGGGGTTCTCTGCAGTCTCGATGGAACGGTAAATGGTGAATTACAACGCTCATGGAACAGAGAGGCGCCAACAATATTCCTGAAGGAACAGACGGGATTCATACATCCTTGAGGGAGCAGGAATGGGTATAGTTACCCTCACAGTGCAGGATGGGATCAACTATATGTACTTGGTGGAACAGGACGAGGTGAATTACGTTCCTGAAGGAAGAGGAAGAGACTAGCTACAGTCCTTATGGAACAGGAAGTGGCTAGCTATAATCATAAAGGCACAGTAAGGGGTCAACTGTAGTCATGATAGAATAGGAAGAGTCATCTATAATCATGGTGGAACAGGACGTTGGCTAGCCATAACTATAGTGGAATAGAAAAAAAAGGGGGGTTCCACTACAGTCACAGTGGAACAGGAAGAAGCCACCGATAATCATGATGGAATGAGAAGAGGCAGTCTCGGCTGAACTGGAAGGGTTTAGCTGCAGCTCTGATGGGAAAAAGGAAGAGGTTGATCCTCTTCCCAGTACTAATCTCCCTCGCAAGGTCTTCCCGGTAATCTCCCATGCACAGGCGGGGCAAGGAACATACGACCCAGATACCACACCTCCCCATGCCCCAGGGGAGCCAGTGTGCCTCTCAACCAGCACTGGGCATTCGCTCGTCTGTTTCGCATCTGACCAAAAATAAAACTCCTTTGGGCGTTGCCCTCCTCATATCTAGGAGGCATGCCTTGGTGCAGCCCATTCCAATGGTAGAAATATCGTCCTGAACCTTATAATTATCGCTTTTTATCTCGATTACTTATCGCCTTATATCTCTTTCTCTTCTGCTGTTTCTAAAGACTTTGACATTCTCAACCTTCTGATTATCGCCTGTTATCTCTCTTCCTTATCGCCTTGTCTCTCTCTCTTTCTTCTGCCGTTTCTAAAGTCTCTGAAATCCTCTTTAACTCTCACTTGATTATAACGCTTAAATCTCGTTCCCGTTCAAATCATTAGGGGCGTTTTTGGCGATGGAAAAGATTATCTTTTCTCCTATGTGACTCAATCCTGCTCCCCCCCCCCCCTCTCTCTCTCTCTCTCTCTCTCTCTCTCTCTCTCTCTCTCTCTCTCTCTCTCTCTCTCTCTATCGCGGGCCTCGATGACTCCGAAGCATCTTGACGCGATGTGGCACGAGTCTTTCCTTTCTCAAGCTTTCATCCTTTGGCTTCTCCGTTTACTTCTTCTTGTCTGTTGCCCGGCTGGCCTCTCCAGCGAGTCAAACTTTGGTTGTCGTTGTTGGTGTACTTTCTCCCAATGGCATTTCCTGTTGGTCTGTTCCATCGCCTTCCCTCTTCCTTCCCTCTATATACGATCCTCCCTCAACATCTAACCCGACTCGCTCACTTCTATGCCAATGATTCACCACTCTATATATATTTCATCCATCCCATTTTCCCTCCCCTTCTCACTTCAATACTCGTTCCTTTTTTTCCCCGCATGAACATATATTCCCCCTCTTGAGACGAATCTATGCAGCATATATGGATGGGGAAGCAGTAACTAGATTAAATCCAGTAACGCTAAAATGCAATTTCTACCAATACCTCCCTCTCGGCATCACTTACTTCTAGATATTCAGTCTCCAGGCAACACAACTCAACGCTAGAATAACATGAAGAGGAAGCCAATCTATCGTGTCAACCACACATGATCCAAATAACAAAATGCGCCACCCAATATATATATCTGGAGGTAACGTATAGGTGCCACAACTTGCTTTTCCTTATGAGCAGTTAAGCCAAACCTACATGTAAGACAGGTATTAAAGAAAGAAAAAAACCCGCTTTATTGTTAGTCTTCCAGTACAATAACACGATCAGCAAGACTTTCATCAAAAGCAGGCCAAATAACCCGAAAATTGGCAGTGTTTACCCCGTCGAATGTGAGGCATGTAAAGATGTATACATTGGCCAGGAGAGACGGAATATTTGTGGTGGTGTCGGGATTTTTAAGAACTTTACACGAGGTTTATGCACCTGAAGAGGCGGATCGTCTCCGTGAAACATGGCGTGAGGCATGCATAGAAAAATTACATGCTGGATGAAATTGCCTGCACTACTGCACTGCGATTGCGACAAGAATGAGACACAAGACGTAGAACAGTCAGTTGATAGCTATACAATAAAGAAGAGACGTAGCTAAGGCGCCACTGGTAAACAAGCGTTACCGGATGGTGGTGTTCGGGGTCTGGCATCATGCCTGTCGAAACTTTTATCATGTGAACAAGAAAGGGAACTGTTTACAAATTTTGCCCTCGACAAAGCTATCCAGTTTGTACAGACCTTCATTAATATCAATGTTACAATTCTTGGTGTATTTGATGATAAAAGATTCAGTGACATTTCTCGTGATAAAGGAGTTACAGGTAATAACTGAATCTGCATTACTCGAACACATGGTCAACTACAGGTCATCCCCACACGTGGTCAACTACAGGTCCTCCCCACACGTGGTTAACTACAGGTCCTCCCCACACGTGGTCAACTACAGGTCCTCCCCACAGTGGTCAACTACAGGTCCTCCACACACGTGGTCAACTACAGGTCCTCCCCACACATGGTCAACTACAGGTCCTCCCCACACATGGTCAACTACAGGTCCTCCCCACACGTGGTCAACTACAGGTCCTCCCCACACATGGTCAACTACAGGTCCTCCCCCACTCATGGTCAACTACAAGTCCTCCCCACACATGGTCAACTACAGGTCCTCCCCACACGTGGTCAACTACAGGTCCTCCCCCACTCATGGTCAACTACAGGTCCTCCCCCACTCATGGTCAACTACAGGTCCTCCCCCACTCATGGTCAACTACAGGTCCTCCCCACACATGGTTCCCCAGTACACACTCCTCCCATCACCTGGTCCACCAATAACCACCGTATATAGCTGCCACGAAACATGGCGAGTCCTTTGAAAAAAAAAAAAATGACAGACAAAACAATTCACCTGCACAAAAAGCAATCCACCCACATGCCTCAGGTGCCGTGCACAACATGATGGTCTTACCAGCCACGACAAAAAAAAACAAAACATTAAATGCATATAGTCATGAATGTGTGTGTGTGTGTGTGTGTGTGTGTGTGTGTGTGTGTGTGTGTGTGTGTGTGTGTGAAAATATGATGAATATAAAAAATGTCAAGATGCGGGACAACATGAGTGTAAAACTCATTCATCATCACACACACACACACAGAAATGTAGGAACGAACAGATGACCATTGTATGGCCCTACCAATTTAGTGAGGCAGGAGGTTTTATAGAAGTCAACTGCTCATGGTTTTTGAACTGATTAAAAGGCTACTAAGGCTATCAGACATACCAAATGCGCTTTCTCTTATATATAAGAAGCAGAGAGAACTGGTAGATACAGACAAGACATAAGGGGGCGACCAGCAGATAGATAGGCAGGCACGAGGAACTGGAGCAGGTCAAAGAATAAGCAAGCAAGCAAGAGGTCATTAGGTTATCTATCAGAGGTGATAGACCGGGGAAAGATACAAGTAGACGATACAGCGAAGGGCAAAACCGGGAGGCATCAAAAGAGAGACTTGATGGTAGAGCAGCCCCACGGTTACCTCAGAGAGATCACAAATGTTAATTGATGCGGATGCTACACAGAAAACGATGTATATAAATGCAGATGGACCGCAGGAAATGGGAAAAGAGCTAAGATTCAGGGTCAGAATTAGGGAGAGCATGTCTCGTATTACCGGGATAAAGGAGACAAAGCGTATGCTGAAGAGATAGGATCTCACGTCTTCTTTCTTGAGGGGCACATGACGGCAAGGAAGGAGAGAGAAGACAAAGAGGAAAAATAGGAGGGCGTTAATCTTCAGGATAATTGGGAACTGGTCCATTCAAAGAATACTTGATAGAAGGAGTAACTGGAGGAAGAAATTATATATCGAGATGATATTAATCAATCCTTCTTTTAGTACAAAACAAAAAAATAGGCACACACAATAGTGAAGGAACAATCAAGTTGGCACGCGAAGCTGGGCAACACGCTCGCTGAGTTCATGGTGATGGGGGATCTTAATCATACCGAAGCAAAATAGGGGAGATTTTTAGATTCTCTAGGAGCCATAAGTTCTCAAGAGAATTCTCGGGTATTTTGCTACATCAGCGTGTCAGTGAACATACCAGAATCAGAGAGAATGATACGGCAACATTTCTAGACCTTAACTTTACAAAGGTGATATTGAATATCGTGTGTGGTACGACACCAACTGGAAGAAGGGGGTCGTGTCATAATTGAGTTTCGTGATGTAATGAATGAGGACACTAAAAGAAAATAAATGACACTCAAGTGAAAGAGGAGAAGTGACCACGGACACTACACAGATCTAAACAATTGCCATGGAAACATATACGTTCCTGACCGTCACGCATACACGGGGTCGCCGGGGGTCGAACGCATAGGTTCGACTCCTGGTTACGGCAGCCGGTCCACAGTCAACCCAGCTGTTCATCCACCCCAAGGGGTTGGTCGATAAAATGGGTATCTGGCTCAGGCTAGGATATATATATATATATATATATATATATATATATATATATATATATATATATATATATATATATATATATATAGATATATAGATAGATAGATAGATAGTGTCAATGGGATGGCCTTGATTAGGGCCTCAACTGTCCGTGCCGTTTCAGCTAGCGTGAAGAAAACAAACTGGGAAGTGGAGTTCAGCAGACATGATACAGTTAACTGTTGTGGAAGGTTAGGTGAAACGTACAGGAGGGAGGGGGAAGAGGAAGGACTCGAGTGCCTTTAGCTTCAAACAGAAGAGAAATATTGTTGTGTAAAAGATGTCAGGAAGCGGTATCGCTCATCCACGTACTGCAGAGAAAATATAGGAGGCACTCAAGCCAGCCAGCCAGCCAGCCGGCAGTGAAGAGATAAAAGAGAGTATGGAATGAGTTTATCTCTGAGCTGCAGTTTATCCCTGGGATACAATCTATCCCTGGGCTACAGTTTATCCCTGGGCTACAGTTTACCCCGGGCTACAGTTTACCCTGGGGCTACAGTTTATCCCTGGGCTACGAATTTATCCCTGGATTACAGTTTACCTCTGGGCTACAGTTTACCCCGGGGCTAAAGTTTACCTCGGGGCTACAGTTTATCTCTGGATTACAGTTTATCCCTGGGCTACAGTTTACCCAGGGGCTACAGTTTACCCCGGGGCTACAGTTTACCCCTGGGCTACGGTTTATCCCTGGATTACAGTCTATCCCTTGATTACAGACTATCCCTAGGTACATACCATCTCTGAGTTATAGGCTTTTCCTGGACTACAGAGTATCCCTGGACTACAAGCTATTCCTGGGCTTCAGGCTATCCCTGGACTAGGACGTATTGAACTATCAGGTGCAGCTCTGGAATACTGTCTGGCTGCCAGCATGATCATCATCCACCTACCCCTGTAACCACAGCAGGCGACTGTATCCGAAGCTAAAGCTTATTACATTCAATTCATATATATATATATATATATATATATATATATATATATATATATATATATATATATATATATATATATATATATATAATATCCCTGGGGATAGGGGAGAAAGAATACTTCCCAGGTATTCCCTGCGTGTCGTAGAAGGCGACTAAAAGGGGAGGGAGCGGGGAGCTGGAAATCCTCCCCTCTCATTATTTTTTTTTAATTTTCCAAAAGAGGGAACAGAGAAGGGGGCCAGGTGAGGATACTCCCTCAAAGGCCAGTCCTCTGTTCTCAACGCTACCTCGCTAATGCGGGAAATGGCGAATAGTATGGAAGGAAGGATATATATATATATATATATATATATATATATATATATATATATATATATACATATATATATATATATATATATATATATATATATATATATATATATATATATATATATATATATATAGGTCTAAAGCTTAAACGATCGCATTTTCAGTTCACTGGAAGGTAAGCTTATTAAATTTTTTTTTTCCCTGTCCTCGTGTGGTGAGATTAATTCAATGCACGCAAACCAATTTCACTGCCAGGCTCCCAGTGACCCCGACGTCTGACGTGTGGAAGTCACCATCAATCAGGGCGTCTCTCTCTCTCCTCCTAGTAAAGAAAAAAAAAAAAAAAAAACTCAGGTAACGAGCGGTTGGCTAGTTTGCATTGGGGGGGGGGGGTGTCATCAGCCCTTACGTTTTGAGCTTAAGCCTTTGCTCAGCAGTACAGCCCTGAAGCATGACGATACGACCCTTAACCATGAGGGTACGACCCTTTAATTACGGAGGTTCGGGGATGGTGAGAATGACGGCACGGCTTTCTCGCCTCTATTGATGACACTCCCCCACCCCCAACCCCCTCTCTGGCTTTTGCCCTTCCCCTTAATGGTCAGGTCAAGGGGCCTACGCCGTCGTAGGCAAGGGTGGTGTGTGTTCTCGTGTTTAAGAGAGGGTCGCATAGTAGTGCTTAAGGATCCCCACTCCACCCCCCTCGTTCAAGAGGTTAAGAATCAATAGACGCTTCTCATCTCTGAAGAACGAACGCCCAACTCACTTACACACCCCCCCTGGTCAATACAAATGATGCGTGACCCACTGATGAGAAATTGCTTCGTTGTCATCTTCTTGAGGCCAAGCCCCCCCCCCCGCCCCCCTGACCTATGTATGACCTTCTGACCTCAAAATCACCCGAGTTTGACCTTGACCCACAGGACAGTCGTGCATGAAATTTGATCGATGCCCGTTGTGGAGGGACGGCAGGGCGGTACAGGTACAATTGGAGGGACGGCACAGGTAGAGGGACGATAGGGCGGTACAGGCACAGTTGGAGGGACGGCAGGGCGGTACAGGCACAGTTGGAGGGACGGCAGGGCGGTACAGGTACAGTTGGAGGGACGGCAGGACGGTACAGGTACAGTTGGAGGGACGGCAGGGTGGTACAGATACAGTTAGAGGGACGGCAGGACGGTACAGGTACAGTTAGAGGGACGCGAGGGACGGTACAGGTACAGTTAGAGGGACGCGAGGGACGGTACAGGTACAGTTAGAGGGACGCGAGGGACGGTACAGGTACAGTTAGAGGGACGCGAGGGAGGGTACAGGTACAGTTAAAGGGACGCGAGGGAGGGTACAGGTACAGTTAGAGGGACGGCAGGGCGGTACAGGTACAGAACTACAGTTGGGCAACATAAATACAGAAGCATGATGGATACGCGTCAACACGACAGCTTCCCTCGCTGCAGGTGTCGGCCAGGAGAGCGCTGGGCGGCCGGCGGCGACTTGACCAAGAAGGGACAATAATAATAATCTATACATAAACATTCTCCATCTTTCCCACCAAGTTCCTCACACACACACACACACACACACACACACACACGACTGTAAGACATTCAGCTGAGCCGTTCACTTCAGGCCAGCAAACACGTGAATGTATTATACCATAAGTTGCCTTAGATGAGAATGGTTTTATTAATCAAATGTTTTACTTGGGGAGGGGGATGGGATGGGATGGCCAGTCGAAAAGCAGACAAGCCTTTCATTCCAAATCAACCCATAACCCACGACGAATCTGGCAACTCTCTCTCTCTCTCTCTCTCTCTCTCTCTCTCTCTCTCTCTCTCTCTCTCTCTCTCTCTCTCTCTCTCTCTCTTATCTATTCTCTTTATCTGTCTATCTTTTTGCCTAGAGGTTCTACATGATCTGTGACGGCATTGAGAATTCATTTTCGTCTCGGCGTATCGTAACACAAGGTCGCAAAAAAGCCCCCGGCCTTCACAATTAGTTGTGTGTGTCCAACAACACAATCCTATCTGTAATTACATGCACAGAATTACATTCTGTAGGTATGATCTTATTCGGTATCAGGATTCTATTTAGGACCAACGTAAGAACGTTTAGGCAAGTATCAGACAGTACATCTGTCTTTGTTGACACAAATTATTGGAGAATACATATATACATTTTTTTTTTCCTTTTCAACAGAAGTTCTGAGAAAAGAGACCCGGCTTTTCTCAGAGGAGTTCGTCCTGTGGAGGAGAGGGAGGGGAGGAGGAGGAAGCTATCCTTTGTGTACACGCGAAGTAACATACTGGGGGGGTAAACACGAAGAAATATCGATCATGATTGGCATGACCCCCCGAACCAATCTTTGATTAACCCATCGAGCACCATGGTATGACCCTTGAGCATCATGGTGTGGCCCTTCAGTATCATACTATGGCCCTTGAGCATTATACTATGGCCCTTGAGTATCATACTATGGCCCTTGAGCATCATACTATGGCCCTTGAGTATCATACTATGGCCCTTGAGCATCATACTATGGCCCTTGAGCATCATACTATGGCCCTTGAGTATCATACTATGGCCCTTGAGTATCATACTATGGCCCTTGAGCATCATACTATGGCCCTTGAGTATCATACTATGGCCCTTGAGCATCATAGTGTGGCCCTTGAGCATCATAGTGTGGCCCTTGAGCATCATACTATGGCCCTTGAGCACCACTGTTTGGCCCCTTGATCAAAATGACACGACCCCTGGAGCTCGACGGTAACGACTCTTAACTATAATGGTCCTGGACTTTAACCTGACCCTTAAGGGTCAGGTTAAAGGCCAGGACCATCATAAAACAGTCATACCGTCTAGCTTAAAGGGGCCGTACCGTCGGGTCAAGGGCTGTGCCACCACTGGTCAACGAAGGTAACAGAAAAATTCCTTGACGTACAGTGCATACTGCTGTCCACTCTTTCATCCCCTGACGTACAGTGTGTACTAATATAGATATCTCCAGTGTTTAGTAAGGGAGAAAAGATGTAAAAATCATTATGACAACTCAAAATTATCTACCAGCGAGGCTGACTCCCTTGAATATTCCGACTTTGGAAATAAGGAAAACCAAGATTACGTAATGTTGGTTAGATGAACTTTCGCACTGTGGGTATATACCGAATGACGTCAGGAGGGAACGAAAAAAGAGAATAATGAAAACATTCTGGAATGAAAACGGTCGTGGAAAACGGGGGCAACAAGGTCGTAGCAAGTGGCATCAGACAGCGTCGCCTCAGGAACAAATGTGATCGATGTAAATGTGACTAATTTATATGAGGGTAGGTTTATATAGCCATGGTTGCCCGACTGCTGGGATGGTTAAGACACCCAACAGCTAGGATGACCAGAACCCACGACTCCTGGGATGGCCAGAACCCACGACTCCTGGGATGGCCAGAACCCACGACTCCTGGGATGGCCAGAACCCACGACTCCTGGGATGGCCAGAACCCACGACTCCTGGGATGGCCAGAACCCACGACTCCTGGGATGGCCAGAACCCACGACTCCTGGGATGGCCAGAACCCACGACTCCTGGGATGGCCAGAACCCACGACTCCTGGGATGGCCAGAACCCACGACTCCTGGGATGGCCAGAACCCACGACTCCTGGGATGGCCAGAACCCACGACTCCTGGGATGGCCGAGGAACCCTCCCGACCACTGAAACGGGCCAAGACAAATGACCCCCCAGGATGGAACGGAAATGAAAGCGAGAAATAGACGGTGAATGCAGGTGGACGGGTGATGGGGAGACGATAGATGGAAGCTAGGCAAGATAACTGATGGAGGAGGAGGAACATGATGCACGGTGGACAGCGAATATGACGGATGGAGGACAGGGAGGAAAATGAATCCATCTGACGATGAATGGACCGGAGTGAGAACACAGTGGACAGCTCAACTTTAAAATCAGACGAAGAGAGAGAGAGAGAGAGGAGGGTATGTACACGAGGAGATGGTAAACGATAAGAGAAGATAAGGCGAGGGGAGACGAAGAAATCCCTCCTGATGGTGAACGGGACGAGAAAAAGGCGGCAATGTTAGGGCGACACAGATAGTATGGGAGGAAAGCGATGATAATGATGATGGTGGTGAATGATTAAGACGAAGATGATTGAATGGGAGGGGAGGGAGACGATGGTTGGGACGGAAAGACAAAACGATGGAAGGGCAACTGAGGAATGGGTACACAGAAAATTGAAATAGGAGGAGACGATAGATCAGACTTTCAGACGATGGAACAGAGAAGCCTATGCATGAATGGGTAGCGAGACGACGACCCCCGCCCCCCAAAGGAAGCGATAGTGAGCGGGAAGAAATACGATGGAAGAGGAAGACGGTGAATGGGACGGGAAATGATGGGATGTGGGAGGTCATACGTTGGACGAGAGATGATGATGGGGTGGATGATGATCGTGACCAGGGAGGTGAAATCAGAGCCAATGTAAAACAGAGAGACAGGACAAGGTAATGATCAAGGTAGAGAAAACATGAGGCAAGGGATGGAAGGGAAGGGAGGGGCAAGTGGATGATGGCAAACTGATACTCGATATTGGAAACACATACGCTACCCCTGCCAGAACACTGCTCACTGTCAGCCAGGAACACTGCTCACTATCAGCCAGGAACTCTGCTCACTATCAGCCAGGAACTCTGCTCACTATCAGCCAGGAACTCTGCTCACTATCAGCCAGGAACTCTGCTCACTATCAGCCAGGAACTCTGCTCACTATCAGCCAGGAACTCTGCTCACTATCAGCCAGGAACTCTGCTCACTATCAGCCAGGAACTCTGCTCACTATCAGCCAGGAACTCTGCTCACTATCAGCCAGGAACTCTGCTCACTATCAGCCAAGAACACTGCTCACTATCAGGCAAAAACACAGTTCACCACAAAGCTCGACCACGGATCGGTATAAGACATCACCAGCGTCGTCTTTTCTGATAACTCTTCTTTCCCAGGTTTCCAGCCACAACCCAGTGAGTCCACACCACCATGTCGCCAGGTGGAGCCCATTGTCTGCTGCTTCTTTCCCCTCTTACGCACCTTTGTCTCTCTCTCTCTCTCTCTCTCTCTCTCTCTCTCTCTCTCTCTCTCTCTCTCTCTCTCTCTCTCCTGTAGGCATTGCGCACACACACACGTCCTCCGCCACACTCACTTACCTAACCTCTACGTCAATGCTCTGCCCAGATCTGCCACTGGTGGCATAAGGCTGAGCTCAATCCATTCTGGCCATGGCCTCCAAATATCCGGGACTTTTACTCTACTTCGATGACTATTCCGTTTTCTTTGATCTGAGATGCAAATTTAAGTTTTCCTTTAAGCTGCAGATTATTTTCCATTTTCTATGATCTACTGTTCTTGTGCTACAAGATACTACACCACGTTTTTGTTCCAATCTTAGTCAAGGAAACCTCGCACGTCTTCCTTGTGTTGGGACCAACGCCTTGTTTTCTTAACTATTTAAACCGTACCCTTTACGTTTTCGTTACTCTGAGGTAATGCTTCGTATTCTCTTTGTCCTGAGCCACTTAATGTTTTCTTTCGTCACTACCGCAAATCTTGATTCTCTGACCGATAGATTCTCTTAGATTTTCTTCGTTTTGCGCGCTTAGATCGTCTTTTTCTTTTTTTTCTCCTCAGCCGCCGAACGCACCTCACAGTGCAAAAATAAAAAAAAAAAAGAGAAAAACAGTTTTTTCCACAAGAACCATCGGACTTACTCCTTTTTTTTTTTTCCTCTCTCCCACTCTGACAACACTTCACGTTTTCATTGTGTAGAATGGTGCCTCCATTCACACAATGAGACGCGGAAATAATCTCAGGTTATTTCTCTTCGATGGGGCTCAACCTGTGCGAAGTGGGTTTAGCGCTCTCCGCGGCTAAAAGGAAAGCCTTCCGTAAGACGGCAGGGTTTCTGAAAGACTTTTCGGGAGAGGTCTTCTGGGGAGGCTGAGGGTGTTCTTGGAGGCAGCCACTCCTTCAAGAATTGGTCAGCCTCTTTTGGGAGGACGAAGATCCCTCAAGAGATTCCTTCTTCCTAGAGGCAGTCGATTGTTTTCTCAGGCAGTGGCCAAAACTGGTCATATATGAGCTGTATATACGATTTTTTTTTTCTCTTTCTCTCTTTCCCCCTCTTTTGCCAGACTGAAGGCCGTTAGAAAGAGCAGTTATCAGAGGTCACAAAACATATCGTCACTCAACACCATTTATGATGGAGGTCACTCAACACCACTCGAGATGTAGGTCACTCAACATCACCGGAGATGTAGGTCACTCAACACCACTCGAGATGTAGGTCACTCAACATCACTGGAGATGGAGGTCACTCAACATCACTGGAGATGGAGGTCACTCAACATCACCGGATATGGAGGTCACTCAACATCACCTGATATGGAGGTCACCCAACATCATTGGAGATGGAGGTCACTCATCACTGGAGATAGAGGTCACTCAACATCATTAAAGATGGAGGTCACTCAACATCATTAAAGATGGAGGTCACTCAACATCACTAGAGATGGAGGTCACTCAACATCACTAGAGATGGAGGTCACTCAACGCCACTGGAGAAGGAGGTTTTATGTATAGTGAAGTGGTTTACATACCTGGGAGTGGACATGGCAACGAATGGACTCATGGAAGCGAAAGTGAACCATAGGGTGTGTGAGGGGGCGAAGATTCTGGGAGCACTGAAGAATGTGCCGGTAGATCGCTATCTGGGAGGGCAAAAATGGCTGCGTTTGAAGGTATAGTTGTCCCAGCATTATCATATGGATAAAAGGCATGGGCTACCGATAAATTTGTGCGGAGGAGGGTGGGTTTGTTGGAAATTAAGTGTTTGAGGGCAGTATGTGGTGTAAGGTGGTTTGGTCAAGTAATGAAAGGGTAAGGCAAAGTTGTTGTAATGAAAATAGCGTGGTTGAGATAGGTGAGGAGGGTATGCTGAAATGGTTTGAACATATGGAGTGAGTGAGGATAGGTTGACAGAGGATTTATGCATCAGAGGTGGAGGGAACAAGAAGAATGGGGAGACCAAACTGGCGGTAGAAGTGAGAAATATTGTGAGCGATCGAGGCCTGAACATGCAGGAGGGTGAAAGGCGTGCACAGTATAGAATGAATTAGAAGAATGTAGTAAGCAGGGTCCAAAGTGTTCTCAATGGACTGAATCAAGGCCTGTGAAACGTCCGAGGTAAACAATGGAAAGGTAGGGCATGATTGCTAATACAGCATTTATCAGTATCTTACCGATGTTCTTAACTTGTCCAACGATTTCCTTGTTGTTCAGCCCAAAATTCATAGCAAGGGTAGAACTAAACTTAGGCGGAAATCAACCGTGTAATTCTTCGTAGGCATAAAGTAACGTAACGTTTCGTGACTCGTGTTACATTCACAAGTGCGAGGAGAGTACAAGGCCCAGGTATATGTCTACAAATCTCAAGGATAAAGAGAAAAATGTTGACCACTGAGAGAAGAACGCAATAGGCGGCTACTCCCTTGCCTAGCCAAATTGAAAGCGCGCCGCTTGATGACGTCATCATGTCTTCGCAGGCTCTTGTTGGGACAGGCCAACGGTCGAACGCTGGGCAACACAAGGAGTTCGTCAATTTTCAGGTTGATACTTGGGGATGTCTCCATGATGTATAGAGGGCCTCGAGTATCCGAAGGCGTCTGGGGTCGGATGAAGAGTCTCATATGAACTTCCCTTCCTCTAACATCTCCATTGTAAAGTTATATATATACAAGAACTGTGTTCATCGTGTGACCGCTTCCACCAATAAATTACCAAACTCAATCAAATGGTAGTTAACTTTTTTTTTTCAAATAAGATCAATGATAAAGAGACACGTGTGTTCTTCCAAACTCGACTCGTTAATTACACCCAACAACAACCTGGAAGTCTTCATCGAGTTTGCCACAAAACCCCTACGTCTCCTGCATACCAGAGTGACGAACGTATCCTGAAGGAGTTGACAGAGAGGACCATTACCTGCCACACCCCTGGAGATCGTCTCAACATCACTATCTACTAGAAAAACTGGAAAACTAACGACTACGTTATACGAAACAACCTCACATACAGCAATAACCCACGACAGTCAACCAGTACAGTCTGCAAGAACTCCTGCCACGTTGGAGGCTGCTGTAGACTCCAGAACAACACGAACGGCATCACTCAGTCGACGCTTAACACTTCATCTTCAAAATGGAGGCGCATAAACTCCGTCTGCTGCAGCAACTTAACATGAACCTCACTCGTCAGCATCTTACTTAAGACAAGATAATACTGAAACACTGCCACGACCCTTCAAGATGACAGATAACAGACGCCATGTACTTAAAGAGAACGTAATCCCTTCATATACCATCAGAGTACAGGACAAGCTGGGACTATACAATTATTCTCTACCGCACCCCAAATGACCCTACTTTCTACCTCCACCGGCGCTACCCAAGGCAATCTCCTTAACGTTAACCCACTGTGTTTGATCCCCACCGACCACACAGGCACGAACTCCAAGGGAACACGGTCCGCGGATCAACATATCATCAACGTCACCGCTCCCATCTGTAACACTTCAAGATGGGATTCATTCCTGTTTTGTTCTTTATATTGCGTTGTATCACTTATACAGTCAATCTGAATGACGATGGGCATTGTTCATGTGCCCAAAACGTCTCATGAAACGCGACAAGTCCCGAGTGCATGTTCGTGTATTTAAATTTTCAGGGGATACAGAAATTCATGCATCTCCCCTGAAGATGTAAAATACACGTAAGTGCCCGCGTGAGTTATCGTGTATCAAAACTCCCCGTGGCTATTAGCAACTGCGCCCAGAATACAAACCAGGGTGAGCCTCTACGTGACATGGTCAGCAACGCTAACCAATACACCAGGGAAGCCCATAAATCACGATCTTTTTGGCAGAGTCCAGGACGGGTCATGGAGAGCAGAGATCACCGAGAATAAAGGTCACTAAGACCACTTGAGGAGGTCAAGAGGGTCACACTGGGAGAGATAGGGGTTACCGAAATAGAAGCCACTATAGTACGGTCACTGAAACTATAGTTAACAAAAAACCTTGTATTTAGAGTTCTAAAAAGGGAAAGAAGAAGGAGTCAAGCGGGGAGTGCTCATCCTCCTCGAAGGCTCAGACTGGGGTGTCTGAATGTGTGTGGATGTAACCAAGATGAGAAGAAAGGAGAGATAGGCACGTGAAGGTCAGGTAGGCATACAGGAGGAGGTGCGGAGCTGGTTCTAGGCAACGTTCGACAGCACACTGTTTGGAGAAGGTAGCCAACGAGGAGTTGTTGTAGGCTGTGTGTCGCTGTTGCTCGGAGGATCATTATGTTTAAGATCACACTTATCTACTGAAGCCTCAAACGAAGGTGAAGAGTAAGGAAGAGTGTGTCTGTGATATAGTGACACTAATTCATCCCTGCTCTGCAAGTCTCGAAACCTGCCCTGTGTCGAACGGCGCCAGCAGCTTCAAATGAACCCCAGAAGCACTCTAGATTTCCCAGCTCCCCCAACAAGGAAAACAAAGACGAAAGTTCTCGAGATCCTTCTCCCTGCGGACTGTGGTCCCACAACCTGATACCCAAACTCTCCTGGACTCCCTGATGAATGGCCTGGAAAAAGTTAAAAGATAAGTCCAAATGAGAAACTTATAATACAAGTCGAAATTCTACGACAACATAACGCCCATCTCCAGCAACAGAACTAGGAGATGCAGAATTGAATTCAACTCCCCTGAAGAAGTGTCTAACACGAGCCTAAACCCACAACTTGAAGAGCAGACATCATCAATCAAGAGTCCAGCAGAACAACACACGCCCACAATAGCTACATCCAGACGGAAGCTCCGGCACCTGCAACGCCTGGCACGGACCATCCACCAGCCAGAGTCGCTGGGTTGAAAACAACTCATCCGACTTCGTCCACAAATAATGTAATATTCCTCATCGGTAAAGTACAGACGACTCCGCCGTTCCCCCGCCTCCTGTGTAAGACGGGTTCGGAATAGAATTAACAGGAATCAAGAGAACATGTTCTTTCCAGTGATGGACGCCGACGGAGTGTATGTATTCTGGGAGGTGACAGAGGTACTGGATGCAACAGACAGTCTACGCTTCTCCTCATGGTAGCAAAAGGACTTGAAGGGAAAACCCACCCACACCAAGAGGTGGCGAAAGGGACAGAACAAAGTCAATATTGTCGCAACGTAACGTTTTTAGGCCAGCCGGCTACCTGAGATTTCGCCTACAGAAGTGAGGTTTTATGTACGCATGTGTGTGACTGAACACACTGTGGCGATAACGTAAACATTGAGAATGTGATATTGTTGTCAAGATCGTCGGACTTGTTGGTCCGACACGGGCCTTTGCCTGATGGCGGCCCGTTCGATGTGATGTTTCATCTGAAGAACGAGCCATTCCTCATAACATGCAGAAGTACAGTGGGGCAATCTTGGATTTATTTGGAACTATTACACCAGGTCAAAGATTCGCTCATTATTGTCACTGAGGACTTCAGCGATAATCATGCGTCCTTCACCTCCAGGACGACAACACGGACGGAACGCATATTGTCAGTGACATGCATGAGGTCCATGGGGAGGATCCATGTCAGCCATAACGCCCCTACACAAAGCGTAGGGAGCCGCTTAAGACCCCGCTCGATGCATCATTCTATGGTGGTATCTCACTTACGGGGAGCTGCCTAAAGCTCATGCTAATCTCATGGATATTCTTACAGCAAATACGTCCACTTCCCAGCGGAAAATCTTACGAAATACAAAAAAATAAAGGAAGAGAAATACAAAGAAATTCAAACAATAACAGACCATTGGGTCCTTTCGAGGTTGTTTGTGGTGGTGGAGGATATCAGAAACACAGATTAATGTGGTAAACGTTAGAGGGCAGACATTATTCAAGACAATTACCTTCAACTTGTCAGTGTGACTTAAGAGACACAAGTTCTATTATTTTCTTACGAAGTCTAATTTGATTTCTACAAAAATGAAATCCACATTCTAGATTGATTCTATAACACTTAAGTCGGGAGACTGAATGGTACATATATAATTCTCTCGACTGAGTGTGAAAGAAGTCAGGAGACTGAATGGTACATATATAATTCTCTCGACTGAGTGTGAAAGAAGTCAGGAGACTGAATGGTATATATGATTCTCTTGACTGAGTGTGAAAGAAGTCAGGAGACTGAATGGTATATATGATTCTCTTGACTGAGTGTGAAAGAAGTCAGGAGACTGAATGGTATATATGATTCTCTCGACTGAGAGTGAAAGAAGTCAGGAGACTGAATGGTATATATGATTCTCTTGACTGAGTGTGAAAGAAGTCAGGAGACTGAATGGTATATATGATTCTCTCGACTGAGTGTGAAAGAAGTCAGGAGACTGAATGGTATATATGATTCTCTTGACTGAGTGTGAAAGAAGTCAGGAGACTGAATGGTATATATGATTCTCTCGACTGAGTGTGAAAGAAGTCAGGAGACTGAATGGTACATATATGATTCTCTCGACTGAATGTGAAAGAAACACCCAACTGAGGAGCTGTATACTCAACTCGGAGAACACAAAAACATGGCTCACAAGAGGAAATGGGAAACTAAACATCACATGTGGTGTGAAACTTTTGACACGTCCCTCTCTGTGACGTGGTTATAACTTGTATAAATTAATTCAGCCAAAAGGAGCAACCCTGCAGCCCACAGGGACCCTGTCGATGAATTTCCACCCAGAAATACAAGCAGCAAACTCCCTCCCTCCCTCTGCAGGCCGAGAGTGAAAACCACTCCCACACAGGAAAGGAGGAGTGTGCGTGGTTACTGCTGCGGGGAAGGCGAGTTCAGACGCTACACCTGGTGTGGATTTGGTGTCGTATTCTATATATCCAGGAACTCGGACACTATAAGGAAACAACATCTAAACCTACTTACATGATAGATCAACAACAGGCAAATTGCCCCCTGTTTGGAAGTGTGCCAACACCTCATTCTTCCAAGCCAGGTAAGATGAACAAGTCTAGACTTATCTCACTACTGTCCTCCTCCGCCGAGATGGCAACAAGTGATAAGTCCCATTAGAAAATTGGCCCCATTCGTTGTTTGTTCGGGATTCAAGAGGGAGACCTAACTGGTAAGCTTAATGTCTCCGGAGAACTTAATAGCAGGACTTCGGAGAACCACAATAAGGTTCTGGTGACATATTTCCACGTACAGGTCATCAGATAACGGAACACCTCAGGGAGATGTATATACTCCCATACTGTTCATAATTGTAATGGAGGAACCCATTATAACAAACATATCCAGTCATATTAATCTCTGTTATCCATATGATGTGATGTCTGGCAGGCGCTGGAGGTTACGTCCAGGCCAGTCGTGACATTACTGAGAAGAGCTGCACCAACAATGGATCGAATATTCCCTTTGTGAAATCAAATGGAATCTGCTTTGGTAGAAAAAAAAAAGGGGGGGGGGGGGAGCTCCAGTAGCACACCTTCGGGTGGTAGAAAAAAAGAGGGGGGGGGGGGGGGGGGGTTTCAGTAGCACACCTTCGGGTGCAAGACATAAATCTTAATTCGTTGTCATATTACAGACAACCACCGGTGTGGACTGACGAGAGGAGAAATTATCATAAATACAAAGCGCTTCAAACAAAGCAGAGTTAACAGGCTGAACCTGATGACGGTTACGTCGGGGAACATGACGGGCCAACCGCCGTATTCTGAGGACGTAGTACCCTGACACTGTTAGGTCCCTCGGTGACGACTTCGCCACAGCACTGGTAACGCTATCAGAATACAAGTTCATGTCTCTTCAGACCATACATGATGGTGCAATGAGAGGTAATTACAAAAGTCCCGAGACGGACAAGACGCGTGTGCCTGAAGGATGCTCACAGAAGGCAAGAGGCGAGTCCTTCAAGAAGCGAGTAGAGTCGGTCGTCCCCAGAAGGTCTCACCTGCGTCATGATGTCTGGATGACGACAGCAGCAGTCTGGTCAGTTCCCTGGAAGTTTACACCGGCCTACGTGACGCAGGACTGGATCCTTCCAGGTCCAGGAATTACCCCTGATCTCTCCTGAGCCTCTCCTACTTACTGCTCCTCTACCATTACCCTCTGCCATTCGCCAGCAAATCCCTCCAAGTTCCATTACAGTCAAGAGCAACTGCTGTATCTAACGTTCACCACATCCTTCCCCTAAACTCTGTGGTTTATGATATCGATGGTTCTGTGGACAGTTAACAGGCCTCGGCAGCCGCTGCATCTCTATCCTAGTTCTATGGCCTGTAAACTGACGATGCTTCCTCAATGCTAACAGTATAATTTGCCATTAGATGATCACTGAACGTACTGCATACCACAGTGACTCACAGATTCGATAGTTATCACTGAGAATACTTGTCCAATTGTGCTCCCATCCGCAGAAAAACTATATATTTTTTTTCCTTTGCTCAGTTCCTTCATGTCTTTACAATCATTTTTTCCCCCTAACAGTCAGCATCTTAACCCCGACCTTTGATTTCAACCTCAATGGATATATCAAAGACCACTGACGTCGATAAGTCGCGTTTGCCGAAGGTTTTAGTGAATACGTGTTTGTTGGAGGGACGCATGCTGCGTCTGCTCACAAATATCATCATTTCCAGTTACGTCGATAACTTTACTACTCAGTAATCTTCAGTTGCAGGCGGTACACCTTTTAATCTCGACTGGATCAATAGCCATCTGGGTCTATCCTGGAACGAGGGGAGGTGCCAGCTTAGCCAAACGAGAACCACTACAACGGGCGATCGAAGCACGAATCCCAGCCAGACAGTGTGTCCCAGCTGAGGCGCAGATTAAGGTTTGCCTGGAGGCGTCGTCTGCTCCACCAGCACAAAAACCATCCTCAACTTTTCGCCTTCGGCCGCCTGGTATAATGCTGTAACTGATTACCTTCGGCCGCCTGGTATAATGCTGTAACTCATTACCTTCGGCCGCCTGGTATAATGCTGTAACTGATTACCTTCGGCCGCCTGGTATAATGCTGTAACTCATTACCTTCGGCCGCCTGGTATAATGCTGTAACTCATTACCTTCGGCCGCCTGGTATAATGCTGTAACTGATTACCTTCGGTCGCCTGGTATAATGCTGTAACTCATTACCTTCGGCCGCATGGTATAATGCTGTAACTGATCACCTTCGGTCGCCTGGTATAATGCTGTAACCGATTACCTTCGGCCGCCTGGTATAATGCTGTAACTCATTACCTTCGGCCGCCTGGTATAATGCTGTAACTCATTACCTTCGGCCGCCTGGTATAATGCTGTAACTCATTACCTTCGGCCGCCTGGTATAATGCTGTAACTCATTACCTTCGGCCGCCTGGTATAATGCTGTAAATGATTACCTTCCGTCGCTTGGTATAATGCTATACCTAACTACCAGCCACTAGTCGTTAGCGACGGGACTGCCAAGGGAGGAGAGCCACTCACATACGCCCTTCCTCAGTCTTTTGTGTGTGTACGAAACATATTTCATGACCCCGTGTGTGCTAATTGCAATTACATGATCTACGACCTGTAATTAACTGCTGCGATGTTCAAAGTTGAATGAGACGAAAAGGAAAAAGACGTAGAGGAAGGAAGGTGATCATGAATATAACTAAGGGAAAAATGATGATGATGAACATGACCTTGTGACTCGCTTATCCAAATCCAAGGATGAACAGAGTTACTGCGACAGCGAGTCACTGAGGGATGATTGTCTACCTCCAGGCAAGTCAGCAGGTGAGTGTCATTATCATTATTTTATCATTATTACTCTTATCATAATTATCATTATCATTATTATTATCATTATTATTATTGTCATTAATAATATTATATTACTATTCTCATTATTATCATTTGAATTATCATTATCATTACCTTGATTAATTTTATTGTTACTATTCTCATACTACTGTCATTACTAAGATTATCTCCGGTAGGTGGTCACAAAGGCGTAAATAATCACGGAAGGATGTTTGCAGGGTGAGGCAGGAGACAAATCCTCATCTGCTTGTTTGTTTCAACGTAATGAAACCCCCGGGGAAGCGGTACGACTCCTATCCTCCTCCAGTACAGCTGCCGTGCGAGCCCCATCCTCCTCTAGTACAGCAGCTGTACGACTCCTATCCTCTTCCAATACGGCCGCTGTGCGACTCCTATCCTCCTCCACTATGGATACCGTACGAGCCCCATCCTTTTCAAGTAGGACCGCGGTACGACCACTGATATACCCCCAGGAGGGCCACTGCACGACCCCATGTAATCCCCAATAGGGCCAGCCAAGGCACGACCCACACCCGATCCCAGTAGGAGTATGGCATCAGGATACGACCTTTAACCTCCCCCAGTCGGGCCATGGTACAACGGTACGACCCCTCTCATACCCAAGGAGGGGCACACAATGACCCCCTATCCTCCCTCCGGAGGGCCATGGTACGACCTATTTACCCTCCCACACTAAGACCTCAGACCAACACTATCCCACCCACCTTGTAAAACACCCGAAAAAAATGGAATCGCCACTCTCAATCTCTCCTCCCTGAGAAAAGGGAATATATATATATATATATATATATATATATATATATATATATATATTTTTTTTTTTTTTTTTTTTTTTTTTATACTTTGTCGCTGTCTCCCGCGTTTGCGAGGTAGCGCAAGGAAACAGACGAAAGAAATGGCCCAACCCCCCCCCCCCCATACACATGTACATACACACGTCCACACACGCAAATATACATACCTACACAGCTTTCCATGGTTTACCCCAGACGCTTCACATGCCTTGCTTCAATCCACTGACAGCACGTCAACCCCTGTATACCACATGACTCCAATTCACTCTATTTCTTGCCCTCCTTTCACCCTCCTGCATGTTCAGGCCCCGATCACACAAAATCTTTTTCACTCCATCTTTCCACCTC
Source organism: Panulirus ornatus (assembly GCF_036320965.1). Classification (NCBI taxonomy): domain Eukaryota; kingdom Metazoa; phylum Arthropoda; class Malacostraca; order Decapoda; family Palinuridae; genus Panulirus; species Panulirus ornatus. The sequence goes on along the minus strand of NC_092231.1, from coordinate 15,322,803 downwards.
CAATTTGGTCTCCCTCTTCTCCTCGTTCCCTCCACCTCCGACACATATATCCTCTTGGTCAATCTCTCCTCACTCATTCTCTCCATGTGCCCAAACCATTTCAAAACACCCTCTTCTGCTCTCTCAACCACGCTCTTTTTATTTCCACACATCTCTCTTACCCTTACGTTACTTACTCGATCAAACCACCTCACACCACACATTGTCCTCAAACATCTCATTTCCAGCACATCCATCCTCCTGCGCACATCTCTATCCATAGCCCACGCCTCGCAACCATACAACATTGTTGGAACCACTATTCCCTCAAACATACCCATTTTTGCTTTCCGAGATAGTGTTCTCGACTTCCACACATTTTTCAAGGCTCCCAAAATTTTCGCCCCCTCCCCCACCCTATGATCCACTTCCGCTTCCATGGTTCCATCCGCTGACAGATCCACTCCCAGATATCTAAAACACTTCACTTCCTCCAGTTTTTCTCCATTCAAACTCACCTCCCAATTGACTTGACCCTCACCCCTACTGTACCTAATAACCTTGCTCTTATTCACATTTACTCTCAACTTTCTTCTTCCACACACTTTACCAAACTCAGTCACCAGCTTCTGCAGTTTCTCACATGAATCAGCCACCAGCGCTGTATCATCAGCGAACAACAACTGACTCACTTCCCAAGCTCTCTCATCCCCAACAGACTTCATACTTGCCCCTCTTTCCAGGACTCTTGCATTTACCTCCCTTACAACCCCATCCATAAACAAATTAAACAACCATGGAGACATCACACACCCCTGCCGCAAACCTACATTCCCTGAGAACCAATCACTTTCCTCTCTTCCTACACGTACACATGCCTTACATCCTCGATAAAAACTTTTCACTGCTTCTAACAACTTGCCTCCCACACCATATATTCTTAATACCTTCCACAGAGCATCTCTATCAACTCTATCATATGCCTTCTCCAGATCCATAAATGCTACATACAAATCCATTTGCTTTTCTAAGTATTTCTCACATACATTCTTCAAAGCAAACACCTGATCCACACATCCTCTACCACTTCTGAAACCGCACTGCTCTTCCCCAATCTGATGCTCTGTACATGCCTTCACCCTCTCAATCAATACCCTCCCATATAATTTACCAGGAATACTCAGTTGGGGTGAGAGACTATCAGTAAATTTTAGGGAAAATAAAAAGATGTTCTGGAAGGAGGTAAATAGGGTGCGTAAGACAAGGGAGCAAATGGGAACTTCAGTGAAGGGCGTAAATGGGGAGGTGATAACAAGTAGCGGTGATGTGAGAAGGAGATGGAATGAGTATTTTGAAGGTTTGTTGAATGTGTCTGATGATAGAGTGGCAGATATAGGGTGTTTTGGTCGAGGTGGTGTGCAAAGTGAGAGGGTTAGGGAAAATGATTTGGTAAACAGAGAAGAGGTAGTAAAAGCTTTGCGGAAGATGAAAGCCGGCAAGGCAGCAGGTTTGGATGGTATTGCAGTGGAATTTATTAAGAAAGGGGGTGACTGTATTGTTGACTGGTTGGTAAGGTTATTTAATGTATGTATGACTCATGGTGAGGTGCCTGAGGATTGGCGGAATGCGTGCATAGTGCCATTGTACAAAGGCAAAGGGGATAAGAGTGAGTGCTCAAATTACAGAGGTATATATATATATATATATATATATATATATATGTATATATATATATATACATATATATATATATATATATATATATATATATATATATATATATATATATATATATATATATATATATATATATATATAATTTCTTTTCAATAATGCTGGTATTCAGACTGGCCCACGAAAACCGCTAGGCATGTTGCCCCGCGGGGGACTTATCGAAATCGGTGGAAACAGAGAGAGTTTATGGGTCTGGTCGGCTCTGAGGGAACGACAGGCGGTGAGGTCGGAAGCAGACGACACCCTACATGTAAAAAAAAAAAACAAACGTGTCTGTATATATACCTCCAACGTTCCATGATAACGTAACTTTATCCTACATTTGTCCATATACAACTCTGCACAGTGTTTCGTCCTTACGAACTACTTTAACGTACGAATGAAATGATCATCGCTCTCATCGTTAACCGTATAGGTCACTATCGTTTGTTTTATATAATCCGGACAAGAAATAAAGACTACCACACAAGAGTTTGTACAAAGGATAGTTTTCTACATTCAAGACTTCGGTACGTAAGAATTTCCCAGCGGCTACAAGCTGACACAAGTCTACTTCACAACTTGGGAAGCATATATAAACAACCACACATTCATGTCCAGGCGATACCAACCAATATGCTTACTTACAGAGATTACGTTCGTCTTTAAAACCCCACCAGTCATGCCAATACATATCTGTTCAGCCTCTCTCTCTCTCTCTCTCTCTCTCTCTCTCTCTCTCTCTCTCTCTCTCTCTCTCTCTCTCTCTCTCTCTCTCTAAGGCTGTGACCCATGGTCTGACCTGGGATATTTTCTTGTATTGGAACGCAATTGTCGATTGGTGTAGATTATATATTTGCTACGGGTAAAAGAACATCTGGTGTCCGCGTGTGTGTTGTGTCCGTGTGTGTGTGTGTGTGTGTGTGTGTGTGTTCTCCACTACACTGATACTATAAAAGTCGTTGTCTCTTTGAATCTCTCAAAGAAGTGTTCACTGTCGACATCATCAAACCAGATTGAAAGCTTGAAGGTTGTGATCAAGTCACCTCTTACTCCTCTCTCTCGTCTATGGTGCGCAGATCTGACCTCTTACTTCAACTGTGTGCTCTCCTCAGGACCGTCTCTATTAGTTCTCTGTGTCTCCAAGTGCTGTGACCAAACGTGAGAAACATACTCTACTTTGGGTGTAATATACACGGGGAAAGTGTGACACAGATTTCTTATCTACGCACTGTACTCAGACATGATCCATGTCTCTGCTGGTACACGGGTTACCTCCTCATAGTCACTCTAATGTGGAGCTCTGGCATCAGGTGACATGCAATGTTAACGAGCAAGTCTCATCCAAATATTCTTGCATCTTATTTCCTGCTAGATGATAATAATCGTAGCGAAGCCATCTCTCACCGTATCCCATTTCCATTACCTTGCATTACTAACTCGGGTTGAATTTCAACAAACTCCAAGATGCATATACGTCCAAACTGGCAGAAAACAAATGCAGCAGAGACTGAATCAATTTGCTTCGTGTATTTAGAATTTGGGGGCAGGGGTATGGATAGAATGAGGAATATATCGGTACGAGAGGACGGGATAGTGGGAAGCAATTAGAAAAACACATGGACGAGTCTTCTAGGATGATATGGTCACGCAGGACACATTGCAGAACAGAAGATGTGGTGGAGAGACGACGTAGCGAGATATAGGATTTGATCTAGGGACACTTCAGACGAAAGTGTTCGGAGGAATGTTTGGGGATCTAATACAATAGAAGGACTCTGTATACGGCCATGGTGTGAGTGAAAACTCTGGCCTCATGCGATAAATCAACTTAAGTATGTCAAGAGAAAATCAAGCTCTCTTATTAGAATGGAAGTTTACGTTTCGATCTCACTCGCTGGTCGTGGGTTGACGATGAAGGGAGGGAGTGACAGTGGGTTAATGATGTTGCACGGATGCTTTGTGCACCTGATCCATTCTAGAGGTCTTGGCCCGGAGTGTTGGCGTTGGATGAATATAATCTGGTTTTCATCAGACATGTATTAAACCAAGTTTGGAGTTTGTCTTGGTCCACATGTAGGCGATGCAATCCTCATAAATTCTTTCCTTTCCTCGTAATCTCGGCATCGTCTGCTAATGGGCCAGGTATCATTCCAGACCATCTGGCAAGGCCTTCATATATCTCAGGGAGAGCTATGGCCTCCAGGACCATGAGTGTTATAAAGATCAAGGCCCTTTGCTGATCTATTTGTATCTTCCCTAAATGAATTCCAATGCTGTCGAAGAGACTTTGTCCCTGTTCAACCTCGCTGGTGTTAGGGCGTCTTATGGCGTCTTCCACTGTGAAAACACTTTCGAGCTTGTCATCCAGTTCCTCACACGTGTCCTCCCACCATGCCTCCTCCACAACTCTTGTTTTCTGAATCCTGTATCTTCATTAGCTGCTCTTTAACTGAAGATTCATCACTTGTGGTTTTATGAAAAAGTTTTTGGCTTATCTCCTGTCCTGTCAACAAAGTTTCTCAGCTCCTTCGCCCCTATCTAGTTCCACTCACTTCTTGCTCTCTTATACCACCCAAACATTGACTGGCTGTTGTGCCGCTCACATATCATATACATAAATATATTATATATATATATATATATATATATATATATATATATATATATATATATATATATATATATATATATAGCAATTATGATTTGTCGTATTGACGTATGAAAATGAAACCTGCACTGGAGAAACAAAAGAATAATTCTGGGGGTTCTGCGTCTCTAACTCTCTTTAATAATCTGTCTCTTAGCACTAGCCCTGAATACTCTCTGGTTCTCGAAACCATCCGTCAACTAGCCTATACGACTTCCATGATTGCAGGTCAGGTGGACGGGCGTGCAGGCCAACGCAACGTTCCGATCTCCTTCCTCACGTGACAGATAAAATGTTTGCCTCCCTCTAGCCACTTCACCTTCCTCCAGCGATATCGTGAACATCCCAAGTGGCTTGTCAAGCGTATCTGCAAACTTCCTCAGCACACACATGGAGAAATGTGATCAGTACCTTCAGCCTCACATGGGTGGAGGGCCTTTGATGGTCTAAACGTTTGTCTTGTTATGCTCTCGCCATCCTTCTCCTCATTCCTTACCATTGACGGTAGGGCTCTGACGTCTTCCTCCGTGAATGCATTGATGACTCTGCCATTCCCTTCCTCTAATATCTTGTCTTCCCCTAATACTCTTTCCTTGGAATCACTTTGCTTGATTAATCATTTATTACACCGAATTTATGGAAATTTATGATGAGATTATGGACAGGCTTCGGATTATCTCCTGCCTTGTCCACTATATTTTTTTTTTTTCAAAGTTTCTCCGCTCGTTCTTATGTTGCTGCCCTTGTTTCCACATGCTGGCTCGTGTGCCCTCTATACCTCCTCCACAGAACATCACAGAGCTATTTTGCCTTTTGACAATATATGAGACCACATCTCTCCCCTTCTTTGAACCCCTCCTTTGTAGGTTTTACTGAACCTTCGAAAGGATGAATCTAGATCACACCTTAGTGAGGGCTCCATTTCATGTCCGTATGTGTATGTTGGCCACAGAGTTTGCTTAGCTCTGTGTTTGTTTCCACGACTGTATCTCCTCGTTGTATGTGGCTTCATATCTTTCGCTTCGGTGTTTTCATTTACGACGTAATAAAACTCATACATCGCTTGGTCACTTCTCCAAGTTGGTGTACTGAACATGATATTCTCGGTATTCATATTATGTATAAATAAAGGATATCAATGATAGTGCATTAGTTCATATTGATATCTTTGTGCTCAAGTGATATACTGACAGGCAGGTATTCTTGTATACACTCTCCATGAATCTTATACACTGCATGAATCTTTCTCCACAAGACTCCAAAATCCCCAGGTCTGTCTCTTTATAATCAAATACCTCCACGGATAAAACTTCCCCATCTTTGATACGTGTATATTCCACTACTTCGTGTACCTTTCAAATTGTTTTCTCATTGTTTTCTTTGTATATTCGCGATGTTGTAGTGTATGATGATGATAGTGAAGCCTTCATTCACTCTGTTCCATCCTAACTACGTTTGCTCGGAGTGAAATTCATCAACCATTTGGAGTCTATTTAGGTCCCTAGTAAGGTTATCAGGGTCAAGTACCCATTTGTACTGTGTACGGGGAGGAAGTTATACACTCGTAGGATCCCCCTTTTTTTTTCTTGTTTCGTGTGTGTGTGTGTGTGTGTGTGTGTGTGTGTGTGTGTGTGTGTGTACTCTGGACGGTGTAAAAATGACACTTGGAATGCGAGTACACAATCATTACAGACACATACTTACACGCAAACATGAACACACATCTAAAAACACAAAAACCTCCGTAGACAATGGCCTCTACTGGAAGAATTATATATATATATATATATATATATATATATATATATATATATATATATATATATATATATATCCTTTCTTTCATACTATTCGCCATTTCCCACGATAGCGAGGTAGCGTTAAGAACAGAGGACTGGGCCTTTGAGGGAATATCCTCACCTGGCCCCCTTCTCTGTTCCTTCTTTTGGAAAATTAAAAAAAAAAAAAACAAGAGGGGAGGACTTCCAGCCCCCTACTCCCTTCCCTTTTAGTCGACTTCAACGACACGCAGGGAATACGTGGGAAGTATTCTTTCTCCCCTATCCCCAGGGATAATATATATATATATATATATATATATATATATATATATATATATATATATATATATATATATATATATATATATATGTATGAACTTCAAGTTCTACAGAAAACAACTTTCAGCTATTTACATGGAAAGCAAAAAGAAGAAAACAAAAATCGGTCAGCGTGCATATCGCTCTAATCGTTCCTCTGCATTACCTGATCCCCAATCCCTACACATCCCCTCCCTCCCCAACCCAATCCTCTCTCTCTCCCTCCCCCGCTCTTTTCCAGCAAAGACCTTCCCGGAAATCCTCACCAAAGTGTTCAATTAATCCCCCCCGGGAGATATTTCCGCCTCCACACTACTACCACTTACTCGCTATTGGCGCAGAGACCTGGAGTAAGGGGAGATGGGGGCGGTGGGTGTACTGACGTGAGGCAGGGAGCGGGCGTGTAAAGACGATGCGCAGTGAGATGGTGTGCGGAGACCTGGGGTAGGGAGGGGGCGTGTAGATACGTGGGGTAAGGAAAGGGCGTGTAGAGACGTGGGGTAAGGAGGAGGCGTGTAGAGACATAGGGTAGGGAGGGGGCGTGTAAGAGACATGAGGTAGGGAGGGGGCGTATAAGACACATGAGGTAGGGAGGGGGTGTGTAAGAGATGTGGTGTAGGGAGGCGTGTGTTAATGCGCTGGGGGAGGGCGTGTACATGTGATGGGAGGGGAGGCCTTGTAAAGGCGTGTGGTAAGCCGCGCAATGGCGTGGAGGAGGTGGTGGTGGGCGTGTAAAGGCGTGGAAGGAGTGTTATATAAAAGCGTTGGGAAGGGTGTGTAGAGATATCGAGAAAAGATGATGACGTGTGCAGTGGAAGGCCACAGAAAGCACGGAGGGAAGTACGCATGAAGTGGTGGGTGTGAGGGAGTGTGAATGGCTGGGCTGCCGACAGTGGATGGGGTCATTTGTACACCTTCTTGGTGAATACTACATTATTCTACTGCCCCTTAGTGCTATCGCTACCAGCTGACACCACTGTATACCGAGTGTACAACCTGTTGCTGGCGTGTACACATTCTGATACCTTTGCTAGATCTTTGGTGTACATGGTGCACATCCTGGGCTTCCTGTTGTGGTGTATGGTGTATATGTTGTACATCCTTGGGTTACCGTTTTGGTGTACGAGGTACGTGTTGTACACACTTGGGGGTTTCTTGCTGATGTATGGTGTACATGCTGTACACCTCTGGGTTACTGTAGCGGTGCATGGTGCATATGCTGTACATCCTAGGGGTTCCTGTACTTGTGTATGATGTACATGCTATACACCCTGGAGTTCTTGCACTCGTGTGCTATGTACATGTTATACACCCTGGTGTTCCTGCACTGGTGTATGGTGTACTTGCAGTACATCCTGGTGGAACCCGTACTGACGTATACGTAGTGTACTTTACGAACAACCTGAAGCAGCACCTTTTCTGAGCTCATTCGGACCTGGGGTACGCAGCTCGGTGTACTCGTGCATCAGAATCCAGTGTACACACTGCACACCCAGGCATACCCCTGTTCGGAACGCTGGTGTACACTGGTGTACTGGCACACCTTTCACACTCACATCTGTTGTGTCTGAGGCAGTGCACACCTGCAAGCTGCTTGATGTAAGACTCAAAATTCTGGCTCGGAATAGAGAGAGAGAGAGAGAGAGAGAGAGAGAGAGAGAGAGAGAGAGAGAGAGAGAGAGAGAGAGAGAGAAGTGTGGGTGAGTGTGTGTAGGAGCGAGGTTGTGGTACAGGCAGAAAGAGAGGAGGAGGAGGAGGAGTTTGTGCGTAGGAGTGCGGGGGTGGTGGAGCGAGCCAGAGAGAGAGAGAGAGAGAGAGAGAGAGAGAGAGAGAGAGAGAGAGAGAGAGAGAGAGAGAGAGAGAGAGAGAGAGAGAGAGAGAGAGAGAGAGAGAGAGACGGCACTAAAGAGCTGGTCACCAACCACCAGCAGCGGTAGTTACGGCAGCGCCAGTTAAAGCTGATCTCTGTCTTCTGCTGCGGCTACTTTCCCATCCCTGTTCCACGCTAACCCACCCCGTCACACCTCCCGTCTAGCAGGTATGGCTAACGCTGCCTGGTTCCTGGATAAGCAAGTCGTTGCCACCTTCTATCAGCTCCCGTCCAGCATGGACGGCTACGCTGATTGGATGAAGGTTTTAATGCTTGCCTAACCTTATTCCAGACTTGGCAAGTTGTTACCTCTCGCCCTTGTGGCCAATCGGCACGTATGGCTACGTTTCTCATAGACACCTCTACCTCAGCACCTCAGTCAGGGAACCTGGCTTACCTAATGTACATTTTGCGGTGCTCTCGAGTTCTTCTACACCTCCCTCTCAGCTCACTCTAGTACATTACCTCACCCTACGCATTCTACCCACCCTCTCAGCTCACTCTAGAGTCTAGTACATTACCTCACCCTACGCATATCTTATGGGTAGATTCCCCAAGTTCTTCTTCCCCTCAGGGCTTAATCTCTAACCTTACCCTGCCTTACGTATTTACCTACGTTACCTCACGATAGTTTTCGAGGTGTCCTCCCCCATTAGCGAAGTCCGAGGCCTTACCTTTACCTTACCTTAGGCTTACCTGACGATGTTTTCGGGGGCTCCTCTCCCGCCAACAGCTTCATCTGAGACCTTACCATTGTGCTGCTCTGATGCTCATCCAGGCTGATGTAAGCACCGGCCCGTAGGCCTACGGTCGGGTTAACACTGAAGGTACTTGTTCAGTCTCCTTCCTTGAATCACACTGAGCACTCCATAGTGTCTCTAGTGGCTTCGGCAAACTCACTTGACGATTTGTGGACCCGGATGTTTACAGATTTCTCGTACTGTATCAATTGCAATTACTTATTTCAGTGATAAAATCGTACAAAGATTTAAATGTCTGTCGTGCCCATAGAGCACTATTTCCGAGTGCACATCCCGGGAGACCAGTGAAGACATCGTAATCATAATACACGGCGACCTCATCAGATGTGTAGATGATGATGTGAAATATTTGTGTACATGTCGGGTATCAGAATGAGAAGGAGGAGAGGCGCAGTACAGTTCCTTGAGGAATTCAACGTATAACCTAAGAGGCACTGGAAATTGCCTGACTTACAACATGCTTTTTAGCGACTTAAGAAGCTTTTTTTTTTTTCACGCAGAGTGCGCATTGGCCCCATAGGTACATCTGGCTTCTACGAAGTCTGTGTGTATCCCTCAAGTGAGGGAGGCGCCATCTCCCAGCCCTGTACCCTTGTTGGTCTGGGTGATGCAGGGCGTCCGATGCCGTGAGGTAAGTCACCAGATGTCATCATCTTCCTGGTCATCTAACATCCCTGGCTCGTCAGGCCGACGCGTCGCCTCCCCGCCCATGTCGTTGACAGAAGCAGTCTTGGCTACGGTGACTGGCCGAAGGAAGAGAAAATCATGAAGCCCAGAAGATTTAGTAGGATGGAGGAGACATTCTATATCCTGATCCAGGTAGAAATTTTCCATCCCACTTCTGTTATTTTGTTCTCTTATTTCTGCTGTCTCTCTCTCCTTCTTTCACCCAGCTTTCACCTGCATTCACCTAAGATCAGCCTCTGGCTCTTCCTGGCCTGCAAATGTTTCTACTGCAAGCTGTTACTCTCACATATCCTCTCTCTCTCTCTCTCTCTCTCTCTCTCTCTCTCTCTCTCTCTCTCTCTCTCTCTCTCTCTCTCTCCCAACCTCTCCCTTCCCCTGTGCTGCCACTCTCTTATCTTCTCTCTTCCCCTCCACCCTGCGATACCCGGCTGTGTCTGCTGATCGTTGAGGAGAGAGGATTGGGGCAATATGGCAGACGATGGAGCGGAGAAATAAACAAGAGAGGAAAAGTATGAGAGGTATTCGAGAGAGTGTGAAGGTCAAAGGCTAAATAAAAACCCAGTGGAATGCTAATATGATCCCTCAAAGCTGCCATCTTTTTATGGCAGTGTTGCCGCATTTGATCCCTCAAAACTGCCCTTACTTTACGGCAGCGTTGCCACGTCCATAGCCACACACACAAACACACACACACACACACACACACACACACACACACACACACACCCTCCTCCTCTTGAATTTGTGGTGCCAGGAGGATAAGTGCCGCTTGTGGTACAACTGTACACACGGCAAAGGGTACCACTAAGATGCTACACCAGCGGTCCGTACACTTAACCACGGTACATCTATCTGCCGTACACTTAACCACGGTACATCTATCTGCCGTACACTTACCCACGCTAACATCCACTTCTAGAGCGCCTGCCCGTGGTGCATCCACTTGTAGCACACCCACCCACACGGTACACCCACCAGACTCCCGTACACCCAGAACACGCCTGACCATGACGGTACAACTTTCTACAGTACCTCAGCTTACCGATGCGACTTTCGCTATGGTAAGCAATCGCACGGTACATCCACAAACACCTATGGTACATACATGTATGGTACATAAAGATGCTATTGGAATATCAGCGAGTAATTCACATACAGGGAATATACGCCCACGGTATATCTGACTATGGTACAGGCGCCCACGGTATATCTGACTACGGTACAGGCGCCCACGGTATATCTGACTACGGTACAGGTTTAAGTCTGCCCGTACCGCCTGTGGTACAACCATAAACAACAACAAGCACAACAACAACAACAGAGCAAACAATGCATGACCTGAATGAGAAAATGGGAACTGGTCAACAATCAAAATTCACTGTATCAAGACCAATCTAAATACAATAATCGAGCTGTGTACACGTAATATTTCCAGAATACATGTCAGTTCACCTTAATTCCCAGCAATCTATCGCCAACGCACAGTAATGTATCGTAACCAACATACGATAATGTATACCAAATAATATATATATATATATATATATATATATATATATATATATATATTATATATATATATATATATATGGTCCCGACCAGTGTCGCTGTCAAAACTGAATTGAAAATCAGAATACAGCCGCCATGTTAACTCTGCCGTGTTAATTGATGCCTAAATTAACCTGGATGTAGAGAGAGAACACCAGACAATAACAGAATTATCTTTTCTCTTTTTTTCCCTGTGCGAGTGTGGAGAGAGAGAGAGAGAGAGAGAGAGAGAGAGAGAGAGAGAGAGAGAGAGAGAGAGAGAGAGAGAGAGAGAGAGAGAGAGAGAGTGAGAGAGAGAGAGAGATGGGGGAAGGGAACTGGTGGGGACGGTTTGGTGACGCTGGGCGAGGAAGAGATGATCGTAATTACTTCATAGGTTTTTTGTAAAATGGAAAAACCGGCAGGAACTCTTTATGTTCCAACGAGAAATTTGGTGGAATGGAGAAAAATAATGACACAGTGTGTGTGTGTTAACGTCTCTCCGCGAGACGTCGTCAAGCACACACCACGTCTGCCACTGGTACTGTTCATGATGAGGGACTTGTGTGTGCTCAGACAACGTTCGATGCTGAGTAGACATGACCACAGGAGGAATTTCCAAAATCCCGGTACGAAACATAGAGGAAGTCTGAGTGACGGACATACGATCGTATTGAACACTTTTTTTTTTTTCAACTTACCCAATGATATAAATTCTTCACCTGAATGCTTAATAACAATGTTCTTCCACCATCACCACCATCTTACTTGAAATGAAAACTTTATATTTATATTAAACCTTTATAGTAATGTCGCTTGTGCCCTCTCCCTTGCAAAGCCATTCCGTATCCCCCCATTTGATAATGAACAGAGACAGATATCAAAACATACCACGTTTTAAGCGACATCCTCCTCCTCCTGTGCTGTATACCACGGAAATATGATCAGTTTCGTTTTCGTATAAAAAAAAAAAGAGAAATATATTCTCCGTGTGATAAATAAAAATGTGGTTCCCAGTATAATGGGGTTCCCGTATAATGTGGTCCCCGTATAATGGGGTTCCCGTATAATGTGGTCCCCCGTATAATGGGGGTTCCCGCATAATGTGGTCCCCGTATAATGTGGTCCCCGTATAATGGGGTTCCCGTATAATGTGGTCCCCGTATAATGGGGGTTCCTGTATAATGTGGTCCCCGTATAATGGGGTTCCCGCATAATGTGGTCCCCCGTATAATGGGGTTCCCGCATAATGTGGGTCCCCGTATAATGGGGTTCCCGCATAATGTGGTGCCCCGTATAATGGGGTTCCCGCATAATGTGGTGCCCCGTATAATGGGGTTCCCGCATAATGTGGTCCCCGTATAATGGGGTTCCCGCATAATGTGGTCCCAGTATAATGGGGGTTCCCGTATAATGTGGTCCCCGTATAATGGGGTTCCCGTATAATGTGGTCCCCGTATAACGGGGGTTCCCGTATAATGTGGTCCCCGTATAATGGGGGTTCCCGTATAATGTGGTCCCCGTATAATGGGGGTTCCCGTATAATGTGGTCCCCGTATAATGGGGGTTCCCGTATAATGTGGTCCCCGTATAATGGGGGTTCCCGTATAATGTGGTCCCCGTATAATGGGGGTTCCCGTATAATGGGGGTTCCCGTATAATGTGGTCCCCGTATAATGGGGGTTCCCGTATAAGGGGGTTCCCGTATAATGTGGTCCCCGTATAATGGGGTTCCCGTATCGAGGTTCAAGAAGAGGATCTCGACCGGGAGAAAACAACGGTCGTCTGACGTAGATGAAATTTCATGAGAATTTCCCCGTCTCTCTCTCTCTCTCTCTCTCTCTCTCTCTCTCTCTCTCTCTCTCTCTCTCTCTCTCTCTCTCTCTCCCACATATCAAATCCTCTGGCCTCGTTGTAATTCAATCGTACATCTTCTCTCTGGTAATTTTTTTTTCCTTTTTTTTTTTTTTTTGAGATCACTGAAATTTGTTCGGTCGGAAACTTTGGGTACTCTGGGTGTTTTTGCGAGTCGCTGTAACGAGTGGCTTTCCTTTTGCTACTCTCTCTCTCTCTCTCTCTCTCTCTCTCTCTCTCTCTCTCTCTCTCAAGGAGAGGAGAATTCTTCTCGTTCTGCCTTAGATAAGTCTCTTCCCATTTGCACTTCTTGAGGGACAATCATATATCTTCTTACGTAGATCGCTTCAGCAACTGGTAATGTTATTCTCCTTTTGATATCATATCTAGTCTCTCCGTTTCATCTCAAGAATTCCTTACCATTATTAAATGTTATTTAAGTCTTCCTTGCCACTTGACCTCTTAAGCAAGACAACAGGACAGTTTGAGCACGACAGCCCGACCTCTGACAAGCCCACCGGCAAGACGACCCTTGAATCTGCTGGCGTGACCTTTGACCCCGATCCGTGATGGTCGTGCCATTATCATCGTCACGGGTCGTAAGGCGTCGTCGTGTACAAGAGGCGGAGGTTCTGCTTTCCTATTCCTCCTCCTCCTCCTCCTCCTCGCTCCGCTCCAGCCGAAGCCTCTCCCTCCTCAAAGCGGTGTATCCCGGGCCTCCCTCACACCCACATGTAAAACCAGCCTGGAGATGAACTGGATGGTGATTAAGCAGTTCTGGTGCCGCTGATGGTCTATTTCCAAGACCTGATCTGTCTTTGGGCTCGTCACATCTGTAATGAAATCCCTCTTATGACACCGGGTCCCGTGTGATGATGATCAGAGAGCAACTGTGAGCTATCTTTAGAATAATTTAGATTCATTCTCTTCTCTCTGAATTTCAGAAGCATTCCTCCAGTGGCAATCAATTATCTCCTATCGCGTATGAGTGAGCAACAAAAGAATACATCGCGGACCATTCGCACCCGTCAAAGCCTCTGCTGCCGAATCAATATGCGCCTCAAGCTGCTGTGTCTGGTAACTTCTGGCATAACTTTAGCGAATTCTGAGGCTTTACCCACACCCCCTTTTTTTTAAGTTCCTCCCCCCGCTGAAATGCAGTATCATACAGTGGGTAACAGACGATTGATAACTGGAAGTTTTTGGGGGGGTTTTTTTTTGGCCTTTTCCTGTGACCTTACTGTCGACTCGTGACGAGGTAACCCTTATGCCCAGTTCTTCTTCCCAATGTTGCTCTCGGCAGCTGTCTGCTATCCTACCTCTATATCCCAACGTCACCAAGAACAAACTTACCATCCAGAACTTACTACCTACCCGCTCACTGGTCATCCACTCCAGCAGTCAATACCAAACGAAAGCTTTTCTTAGATTTTCTGTGATGACGTCAGACTTCATATATGTAATCTACCAACATACATACATACATGCATGGATCAATACTTATTATGTCTCGAAGTCGAGCAAAAGCTGCTGCAAAGACAGCATAGCGAACTCACGATATAAAACTTTCATTAGCAATCTAGTTGGGTGTACCAAAACAGCTGCTTGCAGTCATCTGATTATAGGAGTTCTGAAGCTTTGAGAGTCTGTCTTTAAAGAAGGCTATAGCTGGATGTCACTTTTCTACAAGCCTTGTTATAGATGGAACCCCAAGGTAATCCCGTCTATAACCTTGTGTGCCACTCAGAACCAGTGGTTTCGATATGATGGTATATATATCTATGAAGATCTGTGATGTTCCCTTGTTAAGTGCACTGCACCGATACGAGCGATACGAGTCAGGCTAAAATCCTTCTTTGCCTCAACACCAAAGCTTCCGGATCCCTTTCCAAACTTGGGTTATCCATAGGTCTTACAACTTCAACGATACACCTCAATGAATCCTTCGCTCCAGGACATATCCCTCCCCCCCAAGAGGAAGGCCGTCTGGCGCCGTGAGAACGACTCCTGGAATCTCTCATTCTTTCCTCGTTACCAGTTTTGTCTGAGATTGAGATTTATTGAGAGATGCTGCTCGTCTGTCCTCAGATCTTTCCTTTTGAAATAGGTGTGGCTGCGGCAGCAGCTGAGGTCTC
The DNA here is from genome assembly GCF_036320965.1 of Panulirus ornatus. Taxonomy (NCBI): domain Eukaryota; kingdom Metazoa; phylum Arthropoda; class Malacostraca; order Decapoda; family Palinuridae; genus Panulirus; species Panulirus ornatus. The sequence goes on along the minus strand of NC_092231.1, from coordinate 15,307,528 downwards.
CCAGCATTATCACAATACACACGCCACAGTGGTAGAGTGTCTTCAGTGTGCGAGGTCGCCAGACTCCCTCAGCTGCACCATTGTCTGTCTTGTTTGTCAGTTAACAGCCGCCACAGACCACCAGGTCTCCCACAGACTTTTACATTTTCCCAAGACAGAGTCATGGTCTGAATCAATACGCAAATAAGGAATGGCATATCCCCATTCCTTTCAATGAAATACGTCTAACTTGATGGCGTCCTTATTTTCAGATACACCGAATACGGAGTGGGAGTGATTCAGGTGGAAACCAGGATCATTCTCAATGAGAATGTCACGAAAATCTGCGTTTTAGACACTACGATACTACTAAAGTTCACTGGAAACCATAAAGTAGGAGTGAACTTAGTCCAAGATCATACACGCCGCTACAAGAATACCCCTACCCCAGCCACTGTGAATATCATCAGCTATCAGTTGCCTGCCGCCCCAGTATCTGAATCAAGATTATCTATGTATCTTAAGTTACTCCTTTAACTGGGAAGGTAGCACCACCCAGGGACAGCATTCACTAGAGCCATTATGATCCCTGAGGAAAGAGACAACCTAGAAGAGTATCATCACGCAAGAAAAAAAAAGAAAGGTTATCTCAGAAACTATGACGGTGTTATCCTACGAAGTTATCGCAATATCAGAGGGGAAAAAATACTTTGCGAAAGTGTCCTGCAATGTCAGAGGTATTTTCAGTGTTATCCTATTTAGTTTTTGTTGCGACTGGTGGGGTACGTTATCACGCAAACCCATGTTAATCCTATGGACAGTGGCGCAATAGGATTACAGAGGTCACAAAGGGTCTTCGTCAGAGCCCAGTGGCTGGGGAGGAACGTAACACTAGATATCGTACATTCATATTCATGCGTCAGGTGGAGGTCTTCCCATACAGTAAGCCAGGTCACGTATTGCGTAAAAGGGGGGAAACAGTCTCGAAGTTTCAGGTGTCTTATCATCAACAATGAGGAGGTGTGTCATTTCTCGCGGGATCTTGTTGAGGGACATTATATGATCGACGTGTCAAAAGCAGCTATAACGTTCATATCCCTGTTCCTACACTTCACCATGGGAGGAAAGTGGATTTGCTATTGTCGGTATGTATTCATCTACTTGTTTCACGTGCATCTGTCACTTCCTAATTTATCGCATCAGTTACTTCCCTCCTAACGGCAGGTTCTGAATGTCTGTGTAACAGGCGAGTTGTGTGTTTATCGAATTCTTTATCAAGAGCAAATTTAAGGGACTCCATTATTCTCTTGCCCATGTGGCAAGGCATCCACAACAGCTACGCTTAAATCCCTTTACCAGTAGTGTATGTAGGACACTGTGCGAGACAATGCACAGGCCAGCGTGAAGAACGGTGTGCAAGAACTGTGCAGGACAGTAGTATCCTGGGAGAAGGATATGCAGTGTGGCATGACACTGTCTTGAACAACGTCATCAGTAAAGACGGGTGACGACCACCACCATCCTCCTTCCTAACCCCCAGCCCAGGACGACCTCCGCCCCCTCCTCCATACCTCTCCTGATGACAACTGCTAATGAGCTCAAATGTTCTCTTCAACAGTCAGTCGGAGGCGGAGGAGGAGGACTCCCAAACACGACTGCACGGGAGCGGCGCTCTACACGCCAGCCAGAGCCCAGTTAATGAGCTCCAGGAACAAAGATCGCAGACGGACGCGTTTAAAGATCGTAATCCACCAGACACTCGGGTAAAAGCCCTGAAGTATCGGGGAGGGAGGGAGATTGGCAGTGCGTGCTGGATTACAACGTGTCTTTTGAGTAATGAGGAGCGTATGACTTGTCATGTCAGGATCTCCAAGAACACAGAGGGAGTTTTGTGTGTGTGTGTGTGTGTGTGTGTGTGTGTGTGTGTGTGTGTGTGTGTGTGTGTGTGTGTGTGTGTGTGGTTAGAGCAACCTTGCCCTCTATGATTTCCATTTGGGTGGAGGTGAAGACGAAATGGTAAACAAAGGAATGATCTACCGATACTGGGAAAGAGAGAGCGGAATGGTGATGAGCAGGGGTGCAGGAGCAGGCCAACAGGAGGGGGAGACTCAGGGGTAAGAGAGCAGAGATACCATGAGGTAATATACGAAATGGATGAGTGAAAAACAGAGAGAAAAATGGACGATAAGAAAAAGTCAAGATTCAAAAGGGATATTTGAAGAGCAGGGGAAAAATAAGAGCCGCTTGTGGGAGGGACTGAGATGGAATAGGAGAAGAGCAAGAAGATGGTTATGACCTGTTGGGGGAAGAGCGAGAGGCAACAGATAAAGAACAAGCAGACTGGAAAGATAAGATCGATGGCAGGTTCACGCAGAACTAGCGTGGCAGATCCTGACGACGAAGATGGTCTTGTGTGAACCACTCGCTACACTCCAGCCCTCCGCACCACTGGCGTCTCCATGCACCTTCATGAGAGACTCGACCACGAGTGACGCCCCTGCATCGCTGTGCCTGAGGGTTAGAACGAGGAACGTCGTGGCACCAGGTGTGAAAGGCCGACAGTGTGATCTCTGGGACCTGGTGTCAGACATCCTTCGTGCTTTAAGTGGTATCAACTTAGATCACGGCTGATGGCATCATCCTGCGATGAGAGATCATCCTCTCACGTCATCTGAATATATCTCGTTGGATTTTTCTCCTTGCTTCGACATACGTGTTCCTGCTCCGTCTGCTTTCGCTATCATCAGTTCACCAGTGTATTCTGACCCTCAGCTGACTACCTGCACACCAGTGTTACAGCAACACAGCTTGATGTGACCGACTGTGAAGGACTGTTTTGGTCATTAGTTAACTACTAAACCCAACAGCAAACAGAACAAGTTATTGCCCCTAACTTGACCCTCATGGTTTCCTAGGCCCGATAACTTCTGTCCCTCTCGTTTCATGCCTGCCGTTTCTATCTCCTCCAGCCACCTTCCCTCGTCCGATCTTCCCTCCACCTCCCTCCTGTCTTGACAGTATCGACGCACTTGGTCGCCGTCTCGTCATCTGCAGCTCTCCAGCCAACACCACCAATGGCCTCCTTGGCCTCACCTGCAGTGGGATTATGTAAATCAACCCCCCATCCTCCCTCACACCCTGACACTCTCTCTCTCTCTCTCTCTCTCTCTCTCTCTCTCTCTCTCTCTCTCTCTCTCTCTCTCTCTCTCTCTCTCTCTCTCTGTACCCTCCCTCACACCCTGCTTTTCTCCTCACTATCTGCCAGTTTCACTCACTCCCTGCCGCCCTCCCTCACTTCTTGCTACTTCTCCTTATTGCCAACCAGTCTCCTCACCACCTGCCACTCTCCCTCACTCCTTGACAGTCTCCCTCACTTTAGCCCTTCCCTTTCTTTCCTTCTTTGCTCTGTCCATCTCCCTCCTTCTCTGATCCCTCGAAGATAAACATGCAGATGAAGACACAAGAGACAGAAAACGTGTCAACCCGATATATATATATATATATATATATATATATATATATATATATATATACATCAGAAAATAATCGGGATGATGGAGCTGAGCTTGGCACCAGAGAGCTGTTGCTTTGGGAAAATTCGAATTTATTTCCGCCGATGGTAAAGGAAAGTATTGAAAATTCCACAAACAAATGGCGATAAACTTTCTCTCCAATACATCGGCTGAGAAAACTTTCCTAATTCCGTTTTCCCAAGCTCCAATAAACACACGTAAGGAAGACTAAGGTGAGATTAAACTAAAAGGGAATTTGTTTTTCAACTTTTGCAGATACAGCGGAATACAAAAAAAAAAATAATGCACACTTCGCTGTATCAAATAGATTACACAGAAACATACAAGATGATTAACTTGTAATGAAAGGAAGAAATAAGTGAAATACAGTATTAACAGACTATAAAGAAAATCATGAAACTCGTATTTTACATTTCTGAACAGAAGAATCTCCTCTCTCCTCTAAGTATGTGACTGAATCTGGTAACTTACCCTGGAAACATTCTCCAACACAGGTTCGAAACCTTTCTTTGCACAGGGACCATTTTATGGTCTTCCACTTATTCTGTGGACCATATCTTTTACACGATGCTATACCAGAAACATATTTCAGTATAATATCTACTGAAGTCGAAGTGTATTCTTGGTGAATTACCTCACACATTTCTTTACCTCTCACATTTCTTATCTTCGGCTTTATCATAGTATCAAGTAAAGGGTCACAGGATTACAAAAAGGATTATCTTAACGTGTAAGAACCATGTTCAAATGGATGTTATTTTTCTCTGTTTAATTTGTTGCCTCGCCTTCCCGCTGACGGCCTTAATAACCCTGGCAGTCGATTGGGCTTAAAGCACCATCCTCCCCTCCAAAAAAAAAAAAAAAAAAAATAAATGAATAAGTAAAACAAAAAATAAAGAAAAATAAAAAGAATAAGAAAAAAAAAGAGGCCCAAAAGAGGGTGGATCAGACAGCTGTGAGGCGGCTGGCTGGTTCTAGGAATTCCTCTCACATCACTTGGAAGAAATGAAAATAACACTGAACACACTCCAAGGAAGCTGAGAAGTCAAGATGATCGTAAATCAAAATGTCAGAGCCAAACATAAACGCTTACGGCGTTTTCTTTTATTCTTTTTATGGTGACTGCAGACTTTCCTCTGGTGTGTGTTGTTTTTCTACGAAATTTTGAACAGACGATCATTACTCACACGAGAATGCCTCGTCTGGACGACCCCGGTATAGGATATAAGATTGGAGGTCATCCTAGTCAGGTTCCATCACCACTCGCTAAAGTTGACAACTGTGGCAACAAAGAAACACATACCGAGTCGAAAGTGATCCGCTTTATGAACTTGTGTCCCAGGCTGACTTCCAGCTTGATCCCCTTGCCCTACGCCGCAATGCTGGTTCACTTTTCCTCTTCTATAGGTATTATTTTGGTTTTTGCTCCCGAGAGCTGGCTGCCTGTGTGTCCACATCACTCAGTAGACCACGCAATACTCGGCAAGCTCCTGCGTCACATGATTCCTATGTGGCCATCGGCCGTTTTGATACCTGCTTCTTTCCTTACACGTTGAAGTTTTGGAACTCTCTACCTTCGCATGGCTCACTCAGTAACTATAACCTGGCACATTTTTAAAGACCAGTTTTTCACTTTCTTCAAAATTCGTGAATACTTTCCCCTTGTCTTTTCTTTTTCCGTGTCATAATTTTCTCTATATTTCAGTTAAGGCTCGTCCTTGATGTGGACTTCAACACAAGAAAAAAAATTACTTGGATGCCGTAGGTTGAGGCCAGCACCCCTCACCCTCCACACACAGTACCCACAGTATGCTTCCACAGTATCCCCGCGCCCGGCAATACACATAACGAAACACTGTGACCAAGCAGGACCCGTCTCCCCGGCGCGGTGCCTCCAACCAGCGATCTTTGCTGTGTTACCTGTGGCAGAAGAGAGAGAGAGAGGCCGCCCCCGACCTGGGAGATTAATAGGAATCCGGGAGTTAAAAATTCCAGAGACTAAACAGAATCCAGATGTCTGATAATTTCATTAGGATTTGCAAAGATTCGATAGGATTAAGACAGTTTCGAGATTTAAGAGAGGTCTCTGAAGGTACAGGATTGCGATGGTTAAGATCATTATTGGTTAAAGATTCTTCAGAAGGAACATCGTACATCAGGCCATACCAAACTGTCGTTATATGCGTCCACAAGACTAACACCAATGTCAGATTTTAACTGGACGTGTTCAACCCTATCCAGCTACACTTTCAGATAAGGAACAAGACCCACTGAGCTACCATGTGTGAGGGACAGTTGGCTTCTTCCACATCACAGCTGTATGTAGAGATACTAACAATACCCACCAGCACCTACTTACTGACATTCACCTCCGTGCCTCTAGCCTTTCCTCCCTTGCATCCACGTTAGCGAGGTAGCGCCAAGAACAAACGAAGACAAGCCGCCGTCGCTAACCCACTCTAGCTGTCATATGTAATGGACCGAAACCACAGCACCCTATCCACAACCAGGTTCCACAGACTATATATATATATATATATATATATATATATATATATATATATATATATATATATATATATATATATATATATATATATATATTTGCATGATAATATGTGCATTAAAGCACTAGTGGAAGAGTGGGAAAAAGAGGAAAAGGGAAGCCAAGCAGATATAAACAAATAATTCATAACGATACAGATGATGGAGTCTCATCAGAAAAGAACATCAGTGAATGTACATCACTGAACGAATAGAAGAGAAAAAAAAAATTCTAACCTCCACATAAATACAGCGAATGTATTCGAGGTATGGCGAGCATAAGGGGAGGGTATGATACACCACAGAAAACGTTTGTTTAGATTATCATTTACGGCGTTGCTCGTGACAATCGCATGATCATCGAGGAACATGAATGACATCAGTTGGCTACGGTTATTCTCAAGCTCGCCAGTCACTCTCCATAATGAATAACTTGTTACTTACATCTTCACTATACAGATTACATAACAGTCGATATAACCCAACTTCCCCTTTACTTTGTGATTATTCTCGACCACTTTACCCTATTTTTCTTTATCTCTTTAAACCTTTTGTTCGTGTTTGATTTCTGGATGACATAAATTATGTTCAGGTTATCCTGGACTATCAGAAATTTGCATATAGTTATCATGGGTAGATGAAGATATTCCCGCCCTTACTCGTAATTTATTCCACTCCCCTCCTTCCTCTATAGCAATCCTGCTAATGTGATGTCTATGTCAACCCCAAAGTCCCTTTCACATGTTAATTCCTGCCATTTGTTCCCTGTTAGATGGTAATCATCATCAGATCTATTTTCCATGAATCCCTCATCTCCATCACTCTGCATTTAGCGTAGCTGAACTTCCGTCAGTTTATATACACACCTCACCACACCTGGAGTCTGTCCAGGGTCCTGTACAATCCTCGGTTTTCTCATGTTCGTCACGGAGATGGTAGTGACCCATAGGGGAAGATCTACTGGCGCCCGCCCGCCCGCCCGCCCCCCATACAAACCAAAGATAGAAAGGAAAGTGCATTGAAGCAGAGGATAGCGATGCAGTTTTCGTGCGAGGCGGAGTACCGATAGGAGTGGATGAAGACAAGCAAGTACGAATATGTACATGTGGATGTATCTAATGTATGTGTGTATATGTACGTACATGTTGATATGTACATGTGCGTGTATGTATATATATATATATATATATATATATATATATATATATATATATATATATATATAGCATAACACAGAAGAACGTCTGCAATGCTTCTAAAATTATGCTGTACGACAGTACAACTCTCTGCATTACCAATAAAGAAAGATCGAACGTCTGTATTACCAATATATCACAGTAAAGTCTTCCCTACCATTACACGACAAAATAGTGCTTGTCTTACCAACATATCACACATGAAATTCCTGTTTTGCCAGTGAAACACAGTGCAATGTCTGTTATCCCCAACACAACACATAGCAACACAGCAAAATGAAATGTCTGCATTATCAATACAGCACAATATATCGTATGTAGTACCAACACAACACATGGCAACCATGTATTACCAACAGAACACAACAGTATGTCTATTACCAACAGAGCACAACAGAAGAGAATGCAGTACCAACAGAGCACAAGAGAATATATTACCAACAAACACAAGGCAATGCATTACCAGAATGTATTACCAACAGAGCACAAGAGAATGTATTACCAACAGAACACAACAGAATGTCTGTATTACCAATAAAGCACCACACAATACCTGTTTAACCAGTACAACACAATGTAACGACTGTATTGACAATGCAACACAATTCAACGTTATGTATCACCAGCACAACACAATCCTCGGCACCCAACAGAGGGGACGCAAGTTATACTCCTCAATTTCTGATCCAGTGTGGCTGACTCATGGCAAGTTCTGGTGATATGACGGCACGCCTGGGTGTTGGCAGCATTCCTGGATACTGGCAGCATTCCTGAGTACTGGCAGCATTCCTGGGTACTGGCAGCATTCCTGGATACTGGCAGCATTCCTGAGTACTGGCAGCATTCCTGAGTACTGGCAGCATTCCTGGGTACTGGCAGCATTCCTGGATACTGGCAGCATTCCTGAGTACTGGCAGCATTCCTGAGTACTGGCAGCATTCCTGGGTACTGGTAGCATTCCTGGATACTGGCAGCATTCCTGGATACTGGCAGCATTCCTGGGTACTGGCAGCATTCCTGGATACTGGCAGCATTCCTGAGTACTGGCAGCATTCCTGGGTACTGGCAGCATTCCTGGATACTGGTAGCATTCCTGGATACTGGCAGCATTCCTGGGTACTGGCAGCATTCCTGGATATTGGCAGCATTCCTGGATACTGGCAGCATTCCTGGATATTGGCAGCATTCCTCGGTGCTGGCAGCATTCCGAGGTACTAGCAGTATTCCAGAGTTTTTAAAGCATTTTTGGGTGTTGAGAGCATTCATGTTGGTTATTGGCAGCATTACTGGGTATTAGCAGCATTACTGGGTATTACCAGCATTACTGGGTACTGGCAGCATTCCTGAGGACTGGTAGTATTCCTAGGTGTTGACAGCATTCATGACCACTGACAGCATTCCTAGGTGTTGACAGCATTCATGACCACTGACAGCATTCCTAGGTGTTGACAGCATTCATGACCACTGACAGCATTCCTGGGTGTTGACAACATTCTTGAAGTTTGAATTTTTGTAGTGATGTTGACAGCATTCATGGGTGTGTGGTGGTGGTGTTGGCGTTATCACACAGTTCCTGTGGGTATTGGCACGATTCCTGTGTGTGTGTGTGTGTGTGTGTGTGTGTGTGTGTTGGCGGGTTACTTGGCTGTTTGATACACATGACAAATCGTTTGATGTGTGATGGTCTTGACAATATTTTCATTGGGAGTATTGGCAGTTCCCTAAGGTATGGTGGTGCTGGAAGCCTCCCTGCTTATCTGGTAGTGTTGGTAGCATTCCTGCTTATCTGGTAGTGTTGGTAGCATTCCTGCTTATCTGGTAGTGTTGGTAGCATTCTTGCATATCTGGTAGTGTTGGTAGCAGTCCTGCTTATCTGGTAGTGTTGGTAGCATTCTTGCATATCTGGTAGTGTTGGTAGCATTCTCGCATATCTGGTAGTGTTGGTAGCATTATGTGTGATGGGTTGTCTCTGGTTGAACAGTTGGAAGCACCTAGTAGTTCAGTGATCCACGGCGGGAGGAGCCATCAAGAGATCACGGGCCCGCACCGGGCTGGGGCTTGACCAACGTTTAACAACAACCTCCTCCTCCCATTCTCCCAGATCATCTGGACCTCCGCATCACCGCAACCATTAAGGAGGACCTTGACAGTTGCACTGTTCTCCTTGAGTCGTGCTTCTGTATTCTTCTTACGAGGGTAGGTCTACGGCTCTCCAAGTAGCCTCATTCTTTGTTCCAGGACGTGAACTATAATTTTTTTATGGTCGTTTTTGGACTTGTTCCAGCATCTGTAATCCCCCTTCAAGCGACGAGACCCGACTGGTGATGCATATCTATCTGGGTTTAGCATATTTTTTGTGTACTCTTTTTTTTTACCATCTTTTGAGGCTTTTGTATTTAAAGGATGCTTTGACGTAGGAATTACTACCGCGCTGTCTTAAGGGTTTGAAGTGGTCGCCCGGAACCATCTTATAATACCCACAGTGCCAGGATCACGGATCTTCCCCGCTGCCTCAAGAGGACGACTGTCAGTGACTGTAACCCTCGTCATAGAAAAAAAATTCATACGTAAGCTGTTGGTTCCGTTATCATAGTAGCTTGCAACCCGGGGTCCACGGATCCTCCACGAGTCCACAAGAGATCTTCACAGTGGTTCAGAGGGTCTTTATATATATATATATATATATATATATATATATATATATATATATATATATATATATATATATATATATATATATATATATATTCTTTCAAACTATTCGCCATTTTCCGCGTTAGCGAGGTAGCGTTAAGAACAGAGGACTGGGCCTTTGAGGGAATATCCTCACCTGGCCCCCTTCTCTGTTCCCTCTTTTGGAAAATCAAAAAAAAAAAAACGAGAGGGGAGGATTTTTAGCCCCCCGCTCCCTCCCCTTTTAGGCGCCTTCTACGACACGCAGGGAATACGTGGGAAGTATTCTTTCTCCCCTATCCCCAGGGATAATATATATATATATATATATATATATATATATATATATATATATATATATATATATCTTTCTTTTTTTTTTTAAACTATTCGCCATTTCCCGCGTTAGCGAGGTAGCGTTATATATAAAGAGTTGGAAAGTTTTCAAAAGTATCAGAGAAGAGTAAGATGGCGAATAACGATTTATTATTATTCATTCCGACTTGGCGGGCCATGTCATGTTTACATAACCACAGCCATCGGAAAATTCCCGTGGTGAGGCTGTGGTTTTGCTGGTGCTGGACTCATCAGGCTCGAAATATGCACGAAAATACCGGTCGAAAAAGAAGAAAAAAAACACCTCCGATCAGCTGGCGATATATATATATATAAACAATTGGTGTGCAGCCATCTATTGATAAAAACACAGAGCTAGTCTAAGCGTGCGAGTAACCACAGGCCTGGAGTTGAGAAAAAAAAAGAAATGAAAGCAGCCCAAGTTAGCTTGTGAAACCTAATGCATACACTGCTTTGCGAGTATATATATATATATATATATATATATATATATATATATATATATATATATATATACAGGGCAGTAAAACAAGGGGTTGTTAATCATGCGAGACGGATCTGTACAGTAATCTATCAAGAACTAAAAACAAAAGAAGGATGTTCTCGTGTGTTCCCTGGGAAAAATGTTATTCTCATTCCTTTTTATCATTCCTTTCAATGAAATGAAGTAGGGGGGGGCCATGGACATTTCTTTAGGTAAAGGAGGGTAATGGGGCGAAAAAGGGTTGGGAACCAAGACTTTACCATAAATGTCCTGATTTGTAATGCATGACTTATTTATCACCAATATTTCTCCTACTTATGTAATTTCTCCTCCTCGGTTATTCGTTTAACCGCTTCCCAGTAAACGTTAGCGAACCCGGGATATAGTGTATTTTCCTATCTCCTTTCTTAAAGATGGGCATTTTTTGCTCTCTTCCATCCCCATGACACCGACTCCTCGTTCAAAAGACTCCTAGAACAGCGATCCATGTTATCTGCGAGGTGTTTCTGTACCTTCTGTGATTGGGCAGGGCCAGATCATTAGATTGATGCGCCTCATGCAGATATAGTTTCTTTATGGGTCTACATATAACAAGTCAGTGTGTGTGTGTGTGTCTGTGTGTGTGTGTGTGTGTGTGTGTTCACTTGTAGATGTAAGCGAGTGAATGAGTAGTGACTATTGAGCGAGTATCATCTCTAGTTTAATGTCTGTATCCAGATGAGCCCATCTTGTGAGCCTCTTCACCCACAACACCCATGGATTCTGGATGCGACAGCGTTTGAGGCTCTCTAGCTACTACACCCGGCACTCTACATGCGACCGTCCAGCCCTTACATCTTGGCACTTTACATACCACCATTTAGCAATGCTCTACAGCAGTTACAGCACCCTGGGACGCGCGCGCGCGCGTGTGTGTGTGTGTGTGTGTGTGTGTGTGTGTGTGTGTGTGTGTAGTCACCCCTCTCATCCCGTCTGTCGTCTACCACATCAACAGGAGGCTCACCCTAAACCAGAATCCTCTCCGCATTCTTCCACCACGAAATATTTTAGCTTGGCATTATCACGGGAGGCACTTGAGGTATCAGTGCAGGCAAGAAGTGCAGGCAAGACTCTAACTTCACAATGACTTTAACTTCTGACCCCTTGTTACAGAGTAGAGCCAGGATGATTTATACCAGGTACCAGATAAAAACCTAAATAGCAGTTAATACCAACTCAAATTGTTGAAGCCAGACACACACACACACATATACGCTGACCAAAAAGGACCAAACACCTTCCTTATGACGTGAAGCGATAAGCTTTTCATGGAAAGTGGCGCTCCTTTTGTGGTAAGTGGCAGCCATCCGCCGCTGAGAGTATAATAGGAGACTAAGATAACAGAGATGGAGGAGGGCAGGAGGGAGAGGGAGGAGGAGGATGATAAGATGAAAGAGAGGGAAAGAGAAAGGTGGTGAAAATGTGTTCAGTCTTAAGAGTGTGTGCCAGAGAGATGAGTCTTAGTGCCTACGGCGGCAGGAGGAAGGGCCAGTGATGGGGCCCACGAGATATGCGGGGCACTCGACCACCACACCAAGCGGCAGGAGGGAGGGCCAACGGTGGTGGGGCACTGGATCAACCATACCAGGCGTCCAGGAGGAAGGACCTGTGGTGGGAGTCATGAGTTGTGGGGGCCATTCGACAACCAGCCAAGCTATATATATATATATATATATATATATATATATATATATATATATATATATATATATATATATATATATATATATATGGTGTGGCCTCCTTGGCTACCCGTTAACGGCCCAGATTACACTAACTGTCCTTCCCCTCACCCCTTACAGCCCCTCCCCCAGGGGTGACGCTGTCCCCTTCCTTCCGTCCCACCCTGGAGCAACAATGTCCCCTGCCTTGCATCCCCTCCAGCAGTGACACTGTCCTCGTCTTAACACACAACCCATTCCGTCGCTCCATGACTCATCCCAGACTCATACCCTAATGGCAGTGACCACACTACACCACTCCCGTGCCGTCGTTATTGAAGAGCTGCTCACCCCTACCACAAGGTCCAGGAGGTGTTGGGACTGGCTTCTCTTATGAAGCGGTGACACTGACCCCCCTCCATATCAGCCCACGCAGCCGTCACACTAACCCCTCACATACGGACCATATAGCACTGACAATAAGCCCTCCCCATACAGCCCACACAGTCGACGGCAGACAACGTCGCCCTCGTCGCTGTCTCGAAGCTTTGAGACCCATAGGTTGTCCTGTGTAACGTGGGGAACTACGAATGATCCCCCTCCCATTCAACCCGAAAACAGAGTTCATCCCATTGAATTCAGGTGACCATCCCTCCCTCCCAGGTAACCCATACGCACGCGGAAGTGATCCTGTGCAAGAAATCCATACAACAGGAACAAAGTGTCTTCAATACCATCCATCCATCAGTGACACCAACCTTTCCCCACACAGCCTATACGTGAGCCTAATGCCACTCTCCCCTCCTATATAATAGCCCATACAATATCATAATGACAACGACCCCTCTATCATACAGCAGTGATCTTCACCTCTCCCATACAGCCCCATACATGATGGACACACTCCCCTCCCATACAGCATAGGTACTGACCCTTCCTATATAGTGAGCGAGGACACTGTCGCCTCCCATGCAGTAGTGACGCTAACCTTAATACATCCATTCCTATGGAGCCTTTGACGTAGTGGTCGAGTCCTCTCCCGTCCATCTCATGCAGTAATAGCATCGACCCCTTCCCTTTGATTAGGTCCATACTGAACTACTCACACAGAGTAGCACTAGTCTCTCCCATACATCCCGTACAGTGATAGCAACGTCCCCTCTCACACTACTCATACAGCAGTGACCAAAGCCCCTCCAAACAACCTATACAGTGAAGGCACAAACCCTCCCTCCCTCCCCGCAAAAGATATATACACTGCCGGTGGTGCAGTTCGGTCTCAAAGAATAAGTGAAAAGCACTAACCGCTCTTAAACAGCCCGCACAACAAGGTCACTGATACCCACGCGACCCGTCAGTCAATGGGACTCTTTTCGCCTGTGAAGCATCAAGCTTCGGGGAACCCCCCAAGATAAGCTAGATTGGTCCCTGCATTAGCTAGTACGCGTTCACAAGCACCCCCTAAGATAAGCTTATACTGCTAACTGACAAAGCTTTACAACGGTAATCCCCTAAGAGTTTCCTCGTCATTTTCACCAATTATGACTCGTAGATTGTCAGCGCCTCACACAGCAGTAACTGTAAACCCATCACATATAGCATCAGCTGCTAACGCCCTACAGATCTAGAGTGTTAAACCCCTTCGAAATGTACTAACTCCACACATGAAGAAAAGCTTCAGCCTAAACACCGAATCCATATAAACAGAGTTCGACAACAAACGACCGAAAATTACAGCTTCTTAAGCAGAAGGAAATAGGGAAAGAAATAATAAACTTTTTTTAATCAAATAGTCGACATATCTCAACATGAAATATACAAAACTTATATAAAAACTTTAATCAAATAGCATACTAAACATAAACAATAACCTGAAAATGAAAAATGGTGGAGTCGTCATTCCATACATGAAAATATGAATTTTAAAACAAAGTAACAATAGTCTAAGACTGGCAATAGTTCAAGACTACCAGCAGTCTATGACTGACAACAGTGTAAGACTTGCAACAGCGTAAGACTGGTAACAGTGCAAGACTTGCAACAGCGTAAGACTGGTAACAGTGCAAGACTTGCAACAGTGTAAGACTGGTAACAGCGGAAGACTTGCAACAGTGTAAGACTGGTAACAGTGCAAGACTTGCAACAGCGTAAGACTGGTAACAGTGCAAGACTTGCAACAGTGTAAGACTGGTAACAGCGGAAGACTTGCAACAGTGTAAGACTGGTAACAGCGGAAGACTTGCAACAGTGTAAGACTGGTAACAGTGCAAGACTGGTAACAGTGTAAGACTGGCAAAAGACTAAGACTTCCGACACGAGAGAAAAATGTGAAGACAACAGAAGTTGAAGGTCAGGTTAGGATGGAAAAACAGAACAGAATTTTAAGCCAAAATATCCTACACTGTTACTTTATGAACGTAAAACAAGTGTAAGCCTTAAAAATAGTGTAAACCAACGATTAAAGTAAACCGTAAAACTATGTAAACCAGATCCATTTCTCGACCTACATTTGTCGCTATCACTTCTACTCCACCACTGACCAAACACCACAAGGGAGAACAACGTTGTACTTACCTTCATAAGATGAGTCAAAACGTCCCATAAGCTTCGACACACAACACAGGCCTTACCTGTGAAAGAGAGGAGGAGGAGGAAGACAATTAGCATACACTGAATAGCTAATGAAGACTAAGTTAATAAGGCAATGGAGGGGCTTGCAAGGAAACCCCCTCTCCCTTGTGATACCACACAGTCAACAAGGATCATCACTAACACAGTTCTGTTGTACACAGATTTACAGTCAAGTGTTTACAAGACTGGCATGTCTAAATAAACCCGACTCTAGTGTTATGTCTTGTCATACAAGGTTGTTTATGTGTAAAGGCAAATCCTAAATCCTGCACCACTATCAATGGCAATATGTAAGTGTTCATTTGCTATGGCGGCACAGTACTCAACTGGAAACCGACTCTAATACTGGTGTATTACACCGACCTTCTGAAGGTAGCTAAGGTTATTGCTTTCCCCACTGGACTTTTAGGGGCGTCGATTTCTATTGTGGAATTCCACGTATGTATCATTTCACCACTCCTCTCCCATCATGTTTTCCTCCACTTGTTATGCAATTGCCTTACTGTTATGAGGGGGCTATCTGTATTCATGGGTATGCTCACTAGTCCCTTTCATTACGCACACTCGTCGTCTTACACATCACCTACTGAACTTGTGAAGCTAACGAAGATGAGGTTGTCTCCACATAGCTCCACAGCCAGGTACGTCTGGTATTATGGTGACGGCAGGCAACCTGTCACCCTATTGCGGATAAGGGGTTCACTTTCTCTCGTGAACCAACTTTTGAGATCTGAATGTATGTTTAGTTTCGAGGCGCCATACACGTCGTGTCGGTCATACCCAGCACTGGAAGCTGTGCTTGATAGTGGTGGTTGTGCGTCTTGCGTCAGGTGACACACACGAACGATGGAATGTAGAAATTCAGAGGTCTGGTGAAGACTCAGATGGGTCAGTGATCACACCCGGCCGCCGCCGCCGCTGTACTCGGTCTGTGCTATAGATTGTGTGTCTGTACAAGGTCGTGATAGTCGACACATTATGATGGTTGTTATTATCCTCCGTCATCGTCACATTTCTGCAGCAGGTGCACAGATTTCGACACACCTTCATCTTTATATTTACAGTTTCTTAAGAAATTGGAGGTTGCGCTTTATTATCATAGTCAATTTCCGTAACTTTTCAGGAACTGAAACGGATATTGATGGCTTTCCACGTACCCAGCTTACCTGTAAAAACAGCTTCGCCGATCCTGAAATTCCCTGGAAAGCTGACCATACCATAATATCTGCCGGAAGCTTCCCTCCCTACCGCTCTTCCCTTCCTCTGATGCAACAAATATTCGCTGCTGGAAATTGATAGTTGAGTCATTTATTATCGGGCAGAAGAGGGCAATTTGCTGGCCCGCGGATTTACCGGAGGGGGCGTAAAACGACTTTAGGACTGTGGAGTTTCCTGACGACCGCCTACTGCCGGGGAGGCAAGGACGAGGCGAGAGGGACGGAGGGAGAGAGGCTTGCAGGGCGAGTGCGTCTGGAGGCGAGATGGAGAAAGGAGGCAAGGCATGGTGGATGTATGGGAGGAAAAGTGGATCCTTGTAGAGATGGATCAAGAGTCCTTTGAGATGTGAGGCTGAAGGTCCTTGTAAAGGTGGAGGAGGGTCCTTGTGGAGGTGGAGCGAAGGGTACTTGTGGAGGTGTGGAAGAGGACTCTCCATCTCGCCTCACTACTACCCTCAACCCATCTCGCCCTACTTCTATCACCGTGTCGCCCCGCCACCACACTTGTCTAGTCCCACCACTAACCCCGTCTGACACCACCACTACCACCACCCTCGTCTGAATCCGCTACTACCCCCACGTCTAATCCCACTACTACCCCTGACTGGTCTGACCAATACCCCTGTTTGACTCCATCATGATACCTGTCTGGCCATAACACTAACCCTATCTGGCCAAACAACTACCCACCACCACCCCTATTTGGCCCCACCACTACCCTTGTTTGGCCGCACCACTGACCCTGACTGGCCCCACTACTGACCCTGACTGGCCCCACCACCATCCCTGCTCGGCCCCACCACTACCCGTGTCTGGCCATGCCCTGGTTCTCATTAATCATTTTCTAAAGCTAAGATTGTTTTCGTGAGCTTAGCCAAAATAATTGGTTTTCAAGTTTTCAGAAAATTTATTGGATCTTCTGCTGCAAAAATGAGTAAATGAACTATGGCACGTCTCCTGCAACTAAATCTACAAGCGTAGATTAATGAACTAAAGCTGTTTGTACTCCCGTTTATTACTAATATACGATTTCTGGAAAGAAATAAGAATGAGGCACCAAAGCCAGATTACCAAAAAGGCTTCTTCGTTTCTTTTCAAATTAGATTTTCAACACTGATGAGAGAGACTGAGGAATTCTTCACTGTCGACAGAATTTATCAGATACTGAGAGAGAAACACTTCATGATAACCCATCCTGTAGTATTTACTTTATAAGAGAGAAGGACCCTCCAGGACCTTACGACTCAGAGTGGACTAACTCGGGCAAGCATCACCTACAAGCACCCTGCACCAACTAACATCTTCACAAGCAACAATTTCTACCAGCTAACAACGACTGCTTACCTAGAAGTAGCTGGTATCTGCACCCTCTTGGGTCAGACGTACGTGTGTGTGTGTGTGTGTGTGTGTGTGTGTGTGTGTGTGTGTGTGTGTGTGTGCGTGTGTGTGTGTAATTAATATTCATGATCACTATATATATATATATATATATATATATATATATATATATATATATATATATATATATATACCTCAGCCAATGCCAGGTATCTATTTATCAAGGCCTGAGCAGAGGACGAACACCTGGGGTGAGTGTGGTCCGACTGCCGCTCCCACGATTCGATA
The DNA here is from genome assembly GCF_036320965.1 of Panulirus ornatus. NCBI lineage: Eukaryota > Metazoa > Arthropoda > Malacostraca > Decapoda > Palinuridae > Panulirus > Panulirus ornatus. Next base: position 15,289,588 of record NC_092231.1, on the reverse strand, counting down.
CTATGTGGGCTCGTTCTGACTCACGTGTGTGTTGTCAGGCATTAGGATATGCATCCAGCATGTAGTCTACATAGCTTACGGTGAGCTACATCGTCAAGGACAAAGCTACATATTAGGTCTAGGCCAAGACGCATGTTCCCCATGCGTTACAGATGTGCAAGCCGACTGGATCACGACCCTCGTAAGCCAGCTGTTCAGGGATAGTCAGTCAGTTGTCTGGGTTGTATTTTTAACGTCATTCTTCGAAAAAAAAAATATAGACAAGGGATTTCTTTTTCTTACCTGAAAACTTCCACTCCCTTACTTCAATTCACAATCCAGAACAGTCCACTCCATTCCCCTACAAGGCAGCACCATGACCCCTACAAGGCAGCACCACGACCACTACAAGGCAACACCACGACCCCTACAAGGCAGCACCACGACCCCTACAAGGCAGCACCACGACCACTACAAGGCAGCACCAAGACCTTCCCTCCAGAATGGCAGCACTAACACCCCTATACAAGGCAATTCCACGACCCCTTCCACAAGGCAGTCACACTAACCTTTTCACAAGGCATTGCCATGACCCCTTTACCATGCAGCTCCGCGTCCCCCTTACAAGGCAGCTCCACGATTCCCTACATGACAGCTATGCGACCTGCCTACAAGACAGCTCCACGACCCCCTTTCTAGAATGCATGTCTACTACTCCCTCCTACAAGGCAGTTCGACAACCTCCTCTTACAAGGCAGCACCGCAACCCCCTCTTCCCCTTCCCACTCCCTCCCACATCCTTCTCCTCAAACGGCATAGTAAGGAAATGTGCTTGGTGGCGGGTGTGAGCGTGGAGGAGGCAAGCCACTTCTGGTTTACATGGAACCCTCCGAGTTGATATCAAAGGCAGGAAATATAGAGGGTGCTAAGGAGGGCCCCTGCGGCACCCAGCCGCTACCCAAGGATGGAACGGTCGCTAGCACGAGCAGAAGAACGGAGGGGACGAGATGAGCAGAAGAGAAGATAAGCGACTAAAGAGATAGCAGAGAAATGAGTAAGGGAAAGAGGAAAAACAGGTGGAACAGGAAAAAAAGGAAGAACGAAAAGAAGTGAGGAAAGGAGGAAGAATAGCGAGAAGAAAGGAGGAGGAGGAATGACAGTATGACGGTGTGAAGGGAAGAAGGAGAGAAACTTGAGGAGGAAACACGTAAGTGAAAGACGGAGAAGGAGGAGATAGTGGAAGAATGTAGAGGACGCAGTAACAGTTGAAGAAGAAAAGAAGGATAGGAAGATGAAGAGAGAAAATGGGAGAGATAGTTGAATAATGGTATGAGTAATAGAGATGAAAAGGGACAGGAAGTAGAGTGGTTTGTGTGAGGGTAGGAGAGGGAGGAAGTTCGAGTGAATAGGGAGAGGTGCTATGCGAGGCAGTAACACCTGCCCTTCTGGCGGTACACGAGCTGAGGGTAGGAGGGAGATTAGCAGCGTGTGGGAGAATAAGAGAGTCATTGCGTATGGGAGAGTAAGAGAAGATGCGTCTAGGAAGTAAGGTAGAGTAGCGGAGCTGGAGAGCAAGAGAGAGTAATGACGTAGAAAGTAAGGGGGAAGAGCGGTGTGTGGGAGAGCACTGGCTAAACCATTATACTCAACGGTCGCACCTCCGTGCTCAAGGGTCGTAGCGTCGTGCCCAAGGGTTGTACCGCCGTACTCAAGCGTCGCACTTCCGAGCTCAAGGTTTGTATCGCCGTGCTCATGGGTCGTACCTCCGTGCTCAAGGGTTATACCACCGTGCTCAACCAGTCCAATGAGCCTACTTCCTCACTTACATCCCCAGTCTACACCAGTATATAAACCAGTGTTATGCTCAGTCTTAACCCATCCAAATGGAGTCTTACACATCTATCTTGCAGTAGATCATCTCGTCCACTTCGACTTTCATGAAAAGCCCCACACGACAAGCACGTCCTGGAGTCTACTGTAAGCTCATCCTTATACGTTTTACTTTACTCTCTCTTCAAACCATACGTCAACACAATCGTTCCATATGTAATCCAACTCCTTTTCCAGCCTCCTGTAATATCAGTTTAACCATTCTATTACCCATCCCAGACAAACGCTGCACCTCTTGCCCTGATTTTCTCCCACACATACCCATCTCTGTTCAGTTCTTCCCTTTGCGTTTTACCCAGCCATAAATGAATCCATAACAAGCCAGCGACGCCACCATTGCTAGCTACGTCACAGGTCGTTAGCATTGTTGTAACACTTAAAAAAAAAAAAAGGGCATATGCCGTGCTGGGATCCTGAACCCCTAACCTTCCCCTTTAAGTCACCTTTTGCAGCGAGCACCGAATGCAAACGACCTATTCTTTTACGACCACATCCTCCTCGTCATTCCCCCTTACAGAAACTCCTGCCGAAAAACTGGGTCACGAGGCAGAAGCTACAATGTTGTACTTCTGCCCCTCTGACGATCACCTGGTAATACAATGTTCATGTGATGAGTGCGTGTGCTACAGTGTTAGCCTCCCAAGAGTACCCAGTACGTGGGGCGGGCCGCACCATCACCCTCCCTCGGTAGTGACCCTCCCACCTGCGTGAGCCACACCATGACTGTGAGGAGGATGACCGAGCCACACCAGCATCGTGTGAGGAGGGATGACTGAGCCACCTGAGGACAGCAAGGAGCGAAACAGAGTATATGTAGCAGCCCCACAGGCGGATCAGACTGGTAGATCAGACAGGTGGATTAGACTGGTGGATCAGGCTGGTAAATCAGACTAGTGGAGAGAGTGGTGAATCAGAGCAAACGGAAGGAGAAACTATTTAAGAAGAGAGAACAGAGAAGTCTGGGATGGAAAACAATTGTGAGAGGGGAGAACAATGGTAAGAGGAACCACTTTGAAAAGAGAGAGCAATGGAAGGAGAAACCATTAAAAGAGAGTACAACGGAAGGAGGAACCACAGAGAAAACAGAACAGAGAACAATGGAAGGAGAAACCATCGTGAAAAGAGAGAACAGAGAACATTGGGAGGAGAAACCACTATGAGAAGAGAGAACAGAGAATAATGGGAAGGGGAAAACCACTGAGAGAGAACAATGGAGGAGATAAGAAACCACTGCGAGAAGAGGGAAGAATGGGTAAAGACATGAAGAGAAGATAAGAAAACCGAGACGAGAAGGAAGATATGCGAGGCATAAAAAAGAATTATGAAGTAATGCAGAAGGGAATGAAATACGAAAAAGGAAGACATGAAAGCATGAAATGCAAAAGATACAGGGAAAGAAGAACGGCTGGCTGACCCTGACGCATTCACGGGCGGCCCGAGGTCAGCGCGCACGGGGTACGAACTCTGGTCGCAAGCAGCCGATTCACAGTCGACCCAGCTGTTCATCCTCCCCTATAGGCTGGTCGATGAAATGGGTACCTGGATGAGGCTCGGGTATATATACATATATATTGCTTCAATGAGATGGCCTTGATTAGGGCATTCAGTTGCCTGTGCCGTCATAGATACAAAATAAAAAGGGGGACGAAATAGACACTACAAGATTGAGAGGAGACGAAAAACGGGTATAGAGGGAGAGAGGAGAGCAGAAGGAGAGGATAATAAGCTTACCAAGGTGGGAACTAGAAGGGTCCATTGAGGCCACATTTTATTCCCAGTATAGTCAAGAGGAAACTTTATTTGTCCCCAGTGGAGTCACTAGAGAGACGCGTTTTGTTCGCAGTGCAGGAAGTGTGTGTGGGGGGGGAAAAAAAAGGACTTTTTATCCCCAGTACCGTCACTGGAAGAACACCTTCTACTCCCAGCGTAGGTTAGTGATGGGACACGTTTTATTCTTCGTACAGTCAGCGGAGAGACGCATCCTATTCCCAGTACAGTCAACACGACCACCGCTACCATAGTGCCGACTGATGCTATCGAGGGGCAGGTGGAGTGGTCGGTTAGGGGAGAGCAGGAGGTGAGGGGAGGAAGGGTGGGAGAGGGGATAACAAGAGGTGGGAGGGAGGAGAGCAAGAGGTGGGAGAGGGGAGAGAAAGAAGTGAGGGGAGAGCAAGGGGTGGGAGAGGGGAGAGTATGAAGTGAAGGGAGAAAGGGTAAGAGAGGGGAGAGCAAGAGATGGGAGAGGGGAGAGCATGAAGCAAGGGGATGAAAGGTAAGAGGGGAGAATAAGAGCTGGGAGAGGGAAAAGCATGAAATGGGGGGAAGGAAGGGTAAGAAAAGGGAGAACAAGAGATGGGAGAGGGGAGAGCAACGGGTGGGAGAGAGGAGAGCACGATGTGAAGGGAGGAAGGGTAAGAGAGGGGAATACAAGAGATGGGAGAGGGGAAAGCATGAAGCAAGGGGAGGAAAGGTAAGGGGAGAATAAGAGCTGGGAGAGGGAAAAGCATGAAGTGGAGGGAGGGAAGGGTAAGAAAGGGGAGAACAAGAGGTGGGAGAGGGGAGAGCAAGAATTGACGGAAGGGAAGGCAAGAGCGGACACAGCAAGGGATGGGAGAAGGGAGAGCGAGAGGTGGAGGAGGGGAGGGAAAGAGGTGAGGAAGGGGAGGGAAAAAGGTGAGGGTAAGAGATGAGCTAGGGGAGGGTAAGAGATGAGCTAGGGGAGGGTAAGAAGAAAGTGGGAAGAGTCAGAAGAGGCCGGGGGAGGCAGGTGATGACACACGTTATCCTACCAATCACATGACCTCAGCGGCCGCTGACGTGGTGATATGTCACCTGGATCGCTACTGTAATGACCACCCCACTATCCACATCCAGGGTACGCCTTTCCCCACTTTATTCCCTTCCACTTCTCCCTCCTCTCCCCATTTCTCCCCCGCCCTTCCACTTCTCCCTCCTCTCCCAATTTCTCCCCCGCCCTTCCACTTCTCCCTCCTCTCCTCATTTCTCCCTCGCCCTTCCACTCCTTCCGGACCCCTCACCCCTCTACTTCTTCCAGACCTCTTAACTTCCCTTCTCACCCACTCCACTTCCCTCCTCATTCCCTCCCCTTCTCTCCAGAATCATCTACTCCCACCGTACTCCCTCTTCCAATTCCCCTCACTTCCTTCACTTCTCATAAATTCACTTCCCCCTCTTTCCCCCGCTTCCTCCAGACACTTCCCACCTCCAATTCTCCAGTCAACCAACCAATTCCACCCCAACCCTCCACTTCCCCCTAACATCCTCCACTTCTCCCCCTCAGCCCTCCACTTCTCCCCTCAGCCCTCCACTTCCCCCTAAACCTCTCCACTTCTCCCCTTTACTTCTCTGTTCTCCCCTCTTCCCCTTCCCTTTTCAACATTCCCCAGGTCTATCTTCACCCCTCCATCTCGCGCCTTACACAAATCCACATCCCCCTTTTCCCCTGCACCTCCCTCATCATATCCACTCCCCACCCTCCCCACTCCCTCCCTCACCACCGAGCTGTACAGAGGTAGAGACCGAGGTCAAAATCGAAGGTTTGGTCGTCGAGGACAATGGCTTCCGTCTTATCTCTCCGTCACCTACCTTCTCTCCCTCCCCTACAGAACTCTCTCCCCCTCATAATCTCCCCCACTCCCCACACTGACACACCCAGCTTCCCTTCCCCTGACCCGAAGACCTCCCGGGACCGCTACTGGACCCTCTCTCTCTCTCTCGAGACATGCGTCATACGTTAGCGACCCGAGGACGACAATAGAAAATAACAGATTGGCGGAGGACAGAGCGCAGAGGAGAGAGGATCAGACGAAGGGGAGGAGGGTGACTAGGGGCGGCCTCCAGGAGGGGATAGGAGGAGGAAAGGGAAGGGGATCAGGTGGGGAAAAGTAAGAGATGGAAGGAAAGAGACAGACAGAGAGAAATGGGAAAGAAAATAGAGATTTAAAGAAGAGGAATGAAGAAGAACCAAAAATTAAACCTACTCTTTTTGTGACGATGTTGTCTAATGAAGATATTACAGAGGGTCTGTAGTCCTTTCTAATTCAGTTAATCATAACTTGATGGCGGCGAATCGTCAGCGAGTCTTGAACGTATCTGTCATGTAAATCGAAGGTTGTAAATCATCCTAGAGTCACTTGAACGTATCTGTTATTCCGACAGTAAGTTGCGTGACAACACCAGCCGACATAACGTAAGTGTTCAGCATCTGGGTCTGTATACTGATACTCCCCATCATAATGTGGAACCTTCCTTAACTCCATGTTGTAGCCCATATAACCTTCTAGCTGCAGGGATCCTCTGTACTACCAGCAGTGTACTTAGATACTTTAATTGTCTTTTAGTATCTTGAAAACTTTCACCGAATCGCATCATATAGGCTTCAATCTAGTACTGAAAAAAAGTTTAGTTTATCTTGAACTTCTTTGCTCCCCCACTCCTTTCTTTTTCCTCTTAGTTTGTCGTCTTTATGGGGGAAATTCCTCAAACTAATGTGGTCGTTTCCCAAATATCGAAAGCCAGAAGTGCACGTAGTGCTCGAGACGTGGTGTTGCTAGAGAGTTAAAAAAAAAAATGGTCGCGTTTGGTGTCTTCATATCTGGGTATCAAAGCCTCTTGCAATGGCATCCTGACCCCCTATACTTCCTGAGCGGCAGCCTGACTATACGTGGCAGCCTGCAGGTCGTCACTAGCCAGAGCCGGATATGTTCTGTGCTCCGACCTCTGCAAAGACTTACCAAATCTTCCCGTATTTCATTTTCCTCCTTGTCGACAAAATATACGACATTCGTCTAACAGGAAAATTACACGCTATTTAAGCGCACACTTCTCATCATCTTTCGTACAAATTTCTAAGAAAGACGATGAGAAATATGCACTAAATTGCGAGGGACTGACATTCATCAGGTTCCCTTACTCCCATGCGTCCATGGTCCAGGAATGTCCTTGCTACATTCCTGGCCTCGAGTGTAATCGTAAAAAAATCATTGAAGTTTACGTAAATGTAAAAATCACTGAAGTTTACGTAAATGTAAAAATCACTGGTTTACGTAAATGTAAAAATCAGTGAAGTTTACACAAATGTAAGAATCATTGAAGTTTACTTTTACTTTTTTCCCCCCTCCAAACCTCTCATCCTGATAACGTAGATCATTCTAATTTCATTCCAGCAGTTCTCCAGTTCGTTATGATACATATGGCGATCTTCCAGAATATCTCTAAACCTTTCATCGGCTTTTCTCACTTTACTGACAACTTCCAGATCTTTATGCAAGCCACGAAGGCCTCTACACTCACCTCTACTTAGCAATATCATATAGGCATCTATCTATTTCTTAGATTGAATTCTTAGCAATATCTCATATACTCCTATCTATTTCTTAGGCTGAATTCTCGAGGTTACAGCTACGGGTATCTAACTCTTCCAGATCAAGGAGCCGAACTCGTTTTAGATCTAAATGCCAACGCATTATCATCTTAGGATCGTCTTAAGTTTAATTCCTTTTACAGTTTAGAATTTCCATCCTATATATATATATTTTCTTTTACTTATATTTGCCACTACTCGTACATCTGATGATGGGACGGTCGTCACTACCAGTTTCAAGTCAAATCCTCGTCAGCGGTTGGTTCTAAGTCAAGGACATGATCACTAGTGTTTACTTGATGTATATATATAGTATGACTGGAGGAAGAAACCTGCGGGTGTCCTCACCAGTCAGTCCCACTTCCCTCCTGGTCGTCCGAGGTCGCTTACTACACACACTAATGAATTACTGAAACTTCGTCCACCGCCAATGCGTCTCTCTACCTCTCCGTGTCTGACGCTCCTTCATACAACGGACCTGTGAGAGTCTTAACTTGGGTTTCTGGAGAAGCTAAGTGTCAGATGATGTTCTTTTTTCTTCTAATGCTAATTCTTTGAGTGGTACATGCCACAAGGATATGCAGGTGTACCATAGCAGCTTGAACATTCTTAAATGTAACGTTTGCGTGCGTGTGTGTGTGAGAGAGAGAGAGAGAGAGAGAGAGAGAGAGAGAGAGAGAGAGAGAGAGAGAGAGAGAGAGAGAGAGAGAAATGAAAGATAGAGAACCAGGCGACATATCTCTCCCCATCGACGTTATGAGGTAGAGCGACTGATCCCACTTCTCATCCTCAGATATTTATGAGTTAAGGCGGCCATAACTCGCGATTTAGGCGGCTCCTGCAGTATTTACAGCGGGCCAGACGCTCGCTCCTCCAAATTCAGTAGCTTTAAGAAGCCACGGATCCCTGACGCGCACTGCCTTCTTACACGGAACCATTTCATAATTTCTTTAATATTTACAACGTCTGATGGATTTATGATGGTTCTGTAACACACACACACACACACTATATATATATATATATATATATATATATATATATATATATATATATATATATATATATATATATATATATTATCATTATTATACTTAATCGCTGCCTCCCGCGTCAGCGAGGTAGCGCCAGGAAACAGACGAAAAATGGCCCATCTACTCATACGCACATACATATATATATATATATATATATATATATATATATATATATATATATATATATATATTATATTATATTATATATATATATATATATATATATATATATATATATATATATATATATATATATATATATATATATATATGTATGTATGTATATAAAACGCCCATACACGCACCTATACATACACATGAATACAAATGTACATATACTTTCTTGCCTTCATCCATTCCCGACGCTACCCCGCCCCACAGAAAACACCATCGCTACCCTTTGCTTCAGCGAAGTAGCGCCAGGAAAACAGGATAAAGGCCATATATACACAGTCCACGATAAAATGGCTGAAATATCTACAAGTTAATCAGCATTTATTTCAATATTTCTGTTTATGATCTTATAAAGATGATTTGCACTAAAGATACAGTAGGCAACGGCTAACACTTAATATTCACACTGGATGCTTACTACAGAGATTATACATCGAACGAGTCTACTTTCTAGATGTTTGGACAACCCTCATCCGCGCCCCATATTCTCCTTTTTCTCTTCTGTTTCCCTCCTCCTTCCATTCCTCCCAAGTAGATGATTGATATTCTACTTCTAGATCAACTCCTATTGTCCCTGGCGATCATATGTTGAACAATTTACGAAAAATCACGATAAGAATCTCTGGGTAATTGTTATCAAAACACTGACCGTTCCTTTCCTCCTTCTTCGCAAAAAAAAAAAACATCGCGAGCAGCAAGCAGTCGACAGAGACGAGCAGGTACGGCTGCCCTTGAGTCATCGTCGACCATAACTAAACGGGTTTCCTGCGGAGGGGCAACATCTTTCCCGAGATAGCTTTGTGTACTTACGTAAGGCAGCGTAACCTTCCGAGTGAGTGGGCAGCGGGAAGGCCTCCGGCGGTGGCGGCACCACCACTCCTTCTCCTTCTCCTCCTCCTCCTCCTCCTCCTCATAAAGCTAGAATCAGCTGAGCTGCGCCTCCCTTCCCCCAAGAGCCTTTCCTAGCACACGAGGCCGTTTTACTCCAACACGGAATTATCAAGTGACTATTCAACGGAAGAGGTTCATTCATAGCTGTGCTCAGTTTTGTCATAGTTGTACACGCATCTATATTTTTTTTCTATAAAACGATTGGAAATACGAACTGTCTGGATACATTGCAAGCAGTAATTACCTCGTTTATAGTAAAACTGATAAAGAAAAGATGATATACACCAGTATTTCACTTTATGACACACACAAACACACACACGAAACAGGAACCTGTTGGCCTCGGTACCTGCTGAAGGACGCGAGGACCTTTATGCAATTCTCTCTCTCACTGGTAACCGTAGAGACCCTCCCATACTGCCTGCTCTCTTGTGCTGATGTCAACGACCTCGGGAGGGAGCCGATTCCAGCTCCCACCTACCGCCAAGAGGCTCGGCCCCGCTGTCTCCAGGAACGGGGGATCCCTGTGCAATTCTTTCCAACGAGATCCGACTCGCTTCAGCTCAGCTCCTTCGTCTACCGCCACAACCCAAGGAAAAGAACATCGAGAGAGTGCTTATCATCCTACTCAGCAGGAACTTACTGGAGTCACATTCAACAGACGAGTATGGGTCGTCGCGTCAGAGCAAAAACATAACTTTCAATCGACCTTTTTCGTAGCTCGAGGCGATCAGCCTCGCCTCAGGCTCTGTCAACAAACATACAGGGACATAATTGCTCGTTACTAACCCACTGAGTTAAGGTCGTTCACACGAACTGTATATAGTATATCATAGACAGCTTTCTGGGAAAACTGTTCAGCTTAAGTTAAAACTGTGAAACTGTCGCCACTCGGAAACATCTGCGAGAGAGGAGTCAAATACTCTACATTGGAAAGAATTCGTACAATTCATTTATACTGAAAACAAAAGGGTGTCTGGGTTGGGAACTTTTTTCCATTTCTTATTAAGTAATGAGGGAGGGAGTAGAAAACAGTCGAAACAAACGATGATAGTAGAGTGCACAGATGTATGGTGTGTGGATGTTTTCCTGGACGAGTATCTTTAATGCATTATTCATATACTCCTGACAGTTGTGTGTGTGTGTGTGTGTGTGTGTGTGTGTGTGTGTGTGTGTGTGTGTGTGTGTGTGTGTGTGCGCTGAGGTGGTGTTGGTTTAGGGGGGGGGGGGATGAGAAGAGAAATTCCAACAGAATACCATCTCTGTAAGACAGCCCGAGGAAAAGACTAAGAATGTCTTTCGGGGTCAGTGTGCTACACCAGACGTTGTTATATATAATACACGAATGCCATGCAGTGAGACTTATTTAACTGCAACAGATGCTTCACGATGGCGTGAACTCTCATCCAGCACCCTCACATTTAGCATTATCAGTAGATTCAAAATATCAATCCTCTGGGAAAACTGGAAAATTTGCTGTCACCGCCAGATCCAACATCCACTACAAGAGCGATTTTTTTCTTATACTTTTCATCTCTTCCGTCGACGCGTAGATATCAGGATAACTTCGCAATTACATCTCCTCTCCTCCAGTAGTCCATCTGGATGATAGTGCGTGGCCAGAAACAAATTTCAGAGTTTAATCTCAAAGAGATAATGGACGTTTTCTTCCAATTCTAAATACCGAGCCATCCTCCGGTCATCACACTTCTCACTCGACGACAATGTTTGGTAATGCAGCTGGTCTTGATGTCTCGTAAGGTCAGGTTCCCTCTGGTCCCAGGACCAGTTCTGCGAGGGTCTCGGTGTTCCCACCAGGGGCGAGTATCTCACACAGGAGCCAACCACTGTATCTAAGGGCGTCATCTGAAACTAATCTAGCTCAGTTTGGAACTTTATTGCCGGTGCGCTGAGAGGGACGCAGATAGTGGCATGGATGGTGCGATTCCCACTAACAGAGGAGCTCAAATGCCTCGATGTGATCAGACTCAATCATAGCGATCACATGATCAATGTGAGTAGTTATGTTGTTCATTTCTTCAGTCGAAATACAGATCAGCAATATTTCTTCCTTCTTTCTCACAAGACTTCAAACTTATCAGTGGACATGGGAGGATCCAGTAGTTCAGAATGCTCAAAAGTAAATTGAACTGTCAGGATTATAGTCCCACATAAGTAATACTGTATCAGCGTGACTGGTAGACACAAGTCTGTAAGACCTCACTCACACACACACACATATATATATATATATATATATATATATATATATATATATATATATATATATATATATATATATCCCTGGGGATAGGGGAGAAAGAATACTTCCCACGTATTCCCTGCGTGTCGTAGAAGGCGACTAAAAGGGAAGGGAGCGGGGGGCTGGAAATCCTCCCCCCTCGTTTTTTTTTAATTTTCCAAAAGAAGGAACAGAGAAGGGGGCCAGGTGAGGATATTCCCTCAAAGGCCCAGTCCTCTGTTCTTAACGCTACCTCGCTATCGCGGGAAATGGCGAATAGTATGAAAAAAAAAAATATATATATATATTTTTTTTTTTTTTTTTTTTTTTTTTTTTTTACTTTGTCGCTGTCTCCCGCGTCTGCGAGGTAGCGCAAGGAAACAGACGAAAGAAATGGCCCAACCCCCCCCCCCCCCCATACACATGTACATACACACGTCCACACACGCAAATATACATACCTACACAGCTTTCCATGGTTTACCCCAGACGCTTCACATGCCTTGATTCAATCCACTGACAGCACGTCAACCCCTGTATACCACATCGCTCCAATTCACTCTATTCCTTGCCCTCCTTTCACCCTCCTGCATGTTCAGGCCCCGATCACACAAAATCTTTTTCACTCCATCTTTCCACCTCCAATTTGGTCTCCCTCTTCTCCTCGTTCCCTCCACCTCCGACACATATATCCTCTTGGTCAATCTTTCCTCACTCATTCTCTCCATGTGCCCAAACCATTTCAAAACACCCTCTTCTGCTCTCTCAACCACGCTCTTTTTATTTCCACACATCTCTCTTACCCTTACGTTACTTACTCGATCAAACCACCTCACACCACACATTTTCCTCAAACATCTCATTTCCAGCACATCCATCCTCCTGCGCACATCTCTATCCATAGCCCACGCCTCGCAACCATACAACATTGTTGGAACCACTATTCCTTCAAACATACCCATTTTTGCTTTCCGAGATAATGTTCTCGACTTCCACACATTTTTCAAGGCTCCCAAAATTTTCGCCCCCTCCCCCACCCTATGATCCACTTCCGCTTCCATGGTTCCATCCCATATATATATATATATATATATATATATATATATATATATATATATATACAAACCTCCAACAGCCAGGATCGAATCCGAGAGTCGAACCCCAGCTATCGAGAACAGCAAGCGGTTAGCGTACCACTGAATCACCGATGGGACAAAAACCTGCTGTCTCTCTGGACCTGTCCATCTACAGCTCCAGGGCCCCGCCCACTCACCGCGATCCTGTGAGGTGAAGCAGGCCGCCCGCTCTCTGATCCTGAGGACGCAGCAAATCGACTAAAGGGCATCTCGGTAATGTCAGTAGAATTACGGGAAGAGGCATGGGATTAGTAAAAAGGAGCATCAGGGGGCGAAGGAAAGTTAGAGTCATCCAAGGTGGAGTTAGAGGAGAAAAGGGGACCAAAGAGAGTTGCTTGTGTGCCCCCACCAATAGCTAGACAAGCTGCTGCGTCAAATGATTACTGTGGCCATCGGCACCTCAAGGGTGGGCCGTTTTGATACCTGCTTCTTTACCTACACGTCGAAGCTTTGGAACTTTCTACCTTCTCGTGTCTTTCCCAATAACTATGACCTGGCGCATCTCAAAACACGGGCTTTTCACTTTCTCCAAAATTCGTAAATACTTCCCCCCCATCTTTTCTTTCTTCGTGTCATAATTCTCTCTACATTTCAATCAAGAGCCGGCCTTGATGTGGAACTTTTTCCGTGACTGAAGCCTTCAACATGAAAATAAAGTATCATATGACGGCGTACAGGATGATCCTATCTAACCCAGGAAAGAAAAAATATGAGATCAAATCTGAAAGAAGTAATGAGAGCAATTGAAGGCTTTGGCCATATTGACGTCAACAGTTTTTTAAACCTAGATGTGTGACTTTCCTCGCAGTAATGAATACAAACTCACAATCTTATTTTTCTTTTCTTTCAAGAGGATTATCAAAATAAGGAGTGACTTGCCAATCAGCGTGGTTGAAAGAAACACCATAAATAAGACCAAACACAGACAGGTCACGTACATCACTTCAAGTCCGGAGCTTACATTGTCTGCACCCAACTAGTCCGCACAATATAAAGCTCACTGGTTGGTATTTTTCCACATGCCATGGGGTTTGCCTTTCTACTCTTAGCACAGAAATATCTGCGTCTCTGATCTCTTCCACAAACAGCCTCAAAAGAACCTAGCGGTCTGTTGTTTGCTTTCCTTTGTATTCCTTTGTACCATTACTGCACCCCGCCGTTGCCTTTGTAGCAAGGAATATTCCCGACAGCCACTAACACACTATCCTTTCGCAATCCGACATTAACATGGTTAATTTCCTACCAGATAACTGGGTTAATAGAAACTATAAGCTTGAAGCTGAGGTACCGGAGTGATGGTACACTACCACCCTCCTCCTCCTGGGCTCGATTCACCGCTACCTATCAACAACATGCAGGTCCGTTTTTCACACACGTATAGTAAACCCTCAGCCTTTTCCGCAATGTTTACCAGACTCCCACAACAGCAGCTGCTTCTGCCACGTGGAAAAAAAGCATCAAACTGAGGCAAACGACCTTTAACGAAGTCAGTCATGCTGACCACGAGACCTTTACAATGAAAGGATATCATCCTGAGGTCGTCAGTATATATATATATATATATATATATATATATATATATATATATATATATATATATATATATATAAGATAGATTTCGGCGTTTCCAATGTTCATTTTTTGCCCAAAATCGGCAATCGGTTTATTTCTTTGGCTTGACACACTCTCAGATGTAACGCCCAGGTCTGGTACCCACTTGTAGTCATAAATATCTTTGTCAACATTCAGTGCTTTATAGCCATACGTTCTCACTCGATATCATGGAACACCTGCACATATATCATTACCTTCCCGCAAGGCAGATTCCTCACCAGAGGTCGAGTCAGGCACGGACCACGCACGTGGCAATAGACAGTGGTGAGTCAGGCAAAGAACCATGCACGTGGTAGTGGACAGGTTGAGTCAGGCATGGACCATACACGTGGCAATGGGGAAGGATTCAGGTCAGCAAAAAAAAAAAAAAAAGGAGGAAGTGGAGTAGGAGGCTGGTGCCTGGAGAACAGTGTGGGGTCCTGGAGGATACCTTATCCCTGGGTGGAACAAACCTGACAAAGGAGTGAGGCGAGAGATCCAGCGGCAACATCAGGGATGGTGGTGGTAGGTCATCTAAAGTCCTGGAGTGGGCGAGGCTCTTAAGTATCCACCCATGCGAGGTCAGTCAACGGACCGAGTCTTACTTTCCATCAATAGCGAGTCTATCAAGCGCGTCGTGGCCAGGAATTCTGAACCTCTGAGTCAGCCTGGGGAGCAGTCATACCCCTCGCCAATAACCCATCAAGAATGACGTTACGACACTTGAACACGACTTCGCGATCTCTGAACGTGACGGTGTGACCTTTAATGACGATGGCATCGCCCTTGAACAAGACGGTGCGTTTCTCAACACTAGGGGTACGACCTGTGACCTCTTGGGTATCATGGCTTAACCTCTGATCTGATTCTAAAGGGTCAAGTTCAAGTTCAGAGTATCATATCCAAGGTTCATACGGACGTGTTCAAGGGTCGTACCCTCATGCTCATGGATCACGCCTTGGCGTTCAAGGGGTCGACTGCGTGGGATGAACAGCAACAACCTTTTTGTTTCTTATCTATAATACCTGCCAAGAGCCTTCCCCAACCTTACGTACCTGCTTATATTCTTTCCAACCTTACACACACAGACTCAAGATATGGCATGCATACAAACACAAGCTTGGAAACACGCACACATACACACACACACACACACTATAACACAAAAGACAAACGCAACCATAAACACACACACACACACACACACACACACACACACACACACATCTATTCATACATACATGGCACATAGATCCACCCCGACACAAATGCAGTCATATGTGCAAAGCACAGGTAAGAAAGCTACACGAATATCATTTAACATTGATATAAGCTGCAGGAATCTGAATATATATATATATATATATATATATATATATATATATATATATATATATATATATATATATATAATGTGAATACGAATATAAACAGCAACAAACCATTGTGTCCTGACAATACTCTTTGTGATAGTGGAAGAGCACAGAAACTCGCGAATTAACGCGGCAGGAGTAGAAAGACATAGAGACTTTTCGAAGAGGAAGATCTGTCAACTTATCGTGTAGCTCAGGAGGTGAAAATGACGCAAGTCGTGGATTTGAGGCGGATCTATGTACGAGGGGGAACTGGGAGTGGACACTGTAGTTAACCTGTCGCCAGAGTTCTACCTTCGGAAAACTGTAAAGAAGACATGATGTTTGCTGGCAAATATCAGACTCGATTTCACGTATGTGGGATAAGGATATCTTTAACAAACTATCAACAGAGTGTATCAAATCAAAAGTATAAATTGTTTAGTCACCGCACTTAAAGAAGCACAAAGAGCTGATAAAGAAGGTGCAGAGGAGGGCAGCAAAAATGTTACCAGGTGACTTACACGAGAGAAGTGTAAGGGGTGACTATCAAATATTTAGTTTTTTTCTTAACCAGTTTTGATGATGATGATAAAGAATTCATGAAAAGATGCAGAGACAGAAAAGCTTGAGGCCATAACAAGACACCGAGCAAGAACACTGTCTGAAAAGACAGCTACCGAGAAGCACAGTTATAGTATCAGAGAACTGGAGGAACGGAATAAGTGTACAAAAGTTGCAAAAAGCTGAATGGCAGGGACAGTTTAAGGGATGGGCCCGAAGGATAGGGAAACTGCCCTCTCGTACATCAAGAGACGAGGCAACAATTGTGTAAAATCCTCTCCTCATGAAAGCACACACACACACACACACACACACACACACACACACACACTTTCCATCCCCCCTGGAGTGTTGTTAGTGTGGCCAGAAACACGAACCCACGTTGGCCATCACCGAATTATACACAGTCACGGGTCATGATGGACGGTACGGCTGCACTAAAATCGAATAACATATGTCGCCATCACTGTTTACCCGTATATCATTACGAACTTTATCAAAGCTACCGTATCTGGAGGGCAGCAATATTACGCTTATATCTGGTTGTTCAAACTGATAACTAATGTCATTTTGTGGTAGTGAATTGAACGAATGCACTTTACCAATACGTATGGGGGGTAATCACTGGGGAGGAAAACTTAATGTTTGCAGAACATTCAAATTACTAGAATTTGAGATAAATGCCTCGTCTTTGACCTTGTGAGCAACAGAGTATGATTCTCTCTCTCTCTCTCTCTCTCTCTCTCTCTCTCTCTCTCTCTCTCTCTCTCTCTCTCTCTCTCTCTCTCTCCTACTGAAGGTGGCACAGAGCTAAAAAAAAAAAAAAAAAAAAGTGTGGTGATGCAACACATCTGAGGAAATCCTGTCCAGTATAAGAGCCATGTACAATATATCAACGACACACGACCCGCGTGAGTTTGAATTTTTCCTGCCTTTATCAGACCAGAACAACTTCGCTAACTCCATATTCTCCTTTTGACTGGTACACTCGCACCAGACAGAGAGTTATAACCTTACGTGGTCAGAAATAACGTCATCAACGAAACTGACACAGACTAACGCTGACGAGGCTAAAAGGTGGCAAGCGAACATCAACATCAATAAACTGAAGTTACATACATAGTGATATTCATTGGCAGTTATACATACCGGTAGTAAACATGGGGATGGCGAGCTACGATATGAATTCTACTGAGCTACAAAAAAATGTAAAATGAGTAAAAGACGGGGTGTAGTAACCTCTGGTCACCAAATACCAAGTAAGCACTGAACTGAAGCTATGAAAAGGGGGTGAACATTGCCCGATTCATAGGTACGAGCCTTCGAATCTCAGTCAAAAGAAGTCATCCTTATTCTTTATATAATTCATGGGTTTATCCAAATCTTGAATATTGAGTTCAGTTATGCTCACCCTACTTGAGAAAAGGACACACAGAGAGAGAATGGAAATATGTCAAGTGTCGAGCTACCAAGATGATTGCTGGTTTGAGCAACATTTACTATGATAGCCGACTACATGACTTTCATCCCTCTAGCTTAGTAAAGAGAAGATTAAAGAGGTAATCTAATACACGAATATTCAAAATCATCAACACAGCTTCGATTATCTCGATCTAAACAGCAACTGAAGACTTGATTCGTTTGATTTCACTCGTAGTTAATGGCTACAAACTCTTGGGCAAACATCTTACCTCGAATGAGGCGCAATGCTTTTTATTTAACAGGATCGGTAATATATGGCATGTTTTACCAACCAGAGGGCTTAGAAAGCAGTAACATGGATACGTTTAGGATCATACTTGATAAAGACTTCGTTCCGAGTCCACAACTAAACAACATTTGCACCTCCTTAGGTATATGAAGAGTTGAATGGATATTTTTTTTTTTTTTCCTCTTTGAAACATTTATGTGCTTTTCTCCTTCTGCCAAACTAATCTACGAGTTTCTTGCATCTTCCGGTGTCACAAAGAGCATCGAAAGGACCCAGTGGTCTGTCACTGCATAAATTCCATTATACTCTTCTGTAACGCATTCAGCGCTCATGCTAGACGGGAGGGCAGCTTACTTGAGCAGGTCATACCAACGTTTTCAAAGGTCATACCATCCTATCAAAGGGTCATACCATCCTGCTCAAGGGTCATACCGTCCTGTTCAAGGGTCACACCGCCTTGCTCAAGGGTCACACCGCCCTGTTCAAGGGTCATACCGCCCTGTTCAAGGGTCACATCGCCCTGTTCAAGGGTCACACCGTCCTGTTCAAGGGTCAGACCGTCCTGTTCAAGGGTCACACCGCCCTGTTCAAGGGTCACACCGCCCTGTTCAAGGGTCACACCGCCCTGTTCAAGGGTCACACCGCCCTGACATGCACCATCTGGGAGATTATCAGTGATCCTTCACAGCTTCCTGGGCTAACACCTGACTCGCTCTCCAGTATCAGGGCTTTCACTTATCAATTTTCTTTTTTCTAATATAGTTTATGAACCTTTTTATATTCATACTAATATGCCACAGGCTCCTGGACTTTGGCAAATCAAGTAGATTTTTTTCCGTCTATTTAGTCAGGGACTTGTTCCCCACATGCGCAAGCAGACGTGCATTCATACACAGATGTAGATGCATTAACCACACACACACACACACACACACACACACACACACACACACACACACACACACACACATTCAGCAAGAGTAACGGGCCAACGCCGGGCCTTCAGTCTGGTGAAATGCTTTTATGTAAATAGAAACAATCGAGGAAATCTAATACACGGGAACCAAATGTACGATACAAAACGTCCCTGAAATGGCAGCCAAGACTGTCCGACGTAATACGACCAGAAACGTATTACAACAAATGTATTTGGCCGCATGCATCACCATGGAAGATAAAAGTCAATGATGAACAAGAAAATGATAACGATACGTTATCATTATCATCACTACGAAAAGATAAGCTGACGTCGGAATCACACAGCCTCTGGGTACGATGACATGACCTCTGACATGGCTCGTGAGGGGAGTTGTTCTGTCGTGCTTAGGGGATACTGTCGTGTTCAAGGGCCTTATCGTCGTGCTCAAGGGTCAGCCATAATGTCCAGTGGGTTAAGGGCACCACGTGTGTCAAGAAGTACTCTGATGGGTAGGTCTGTGTGAGGCGAGTGCATGACAGTGTAAGGGTACGGGTCCAGTGCTTCCAGTAAAGGAATTCTATCTTGGGCGTGAGGTGGTCTGGTTATGACGCACGACAGTATATGTTAGAGAGATGGAGGATGTCTGGAACGCAGACGAGGACACATTACTCTTATATGCGTGGGGGAAATTTACTTTCAGAATGGTGTAGATCTGGGGTGGCGCAGTTTAAGATCTGGCTGGGGGTGAGGGGGCGTCGTTGCTGAGTTATTACACTGTGTGTATATATATATTGGGTCAATGTCAAGTCTGGTGGAGGGGAGGGAAAGCGGGTATACGTAAATATAGGTTGTCAAGGTGCGAGGCGGGGGTGAGCATTTTACCTCTAACTTAATTACGAGTTGGTGGTTGTTTAGGGAGTAGTTTGGGTGGATGGGGGTTTAGTGGTGTTCCAAAGAACCAAGCGCCGAGCATAATCATAAGCAAGATTGTGTCCGAGGACGATGAAAGAGACGAAGAGCGAGTGAAGGAGTTAAACCCTTCACAGTAAGTTACTTCCTACGAGAAATGAAAGTTGGCCAGTGTAACGCCGATATTAAAAAAAAAAAAAAAGTAATTAGAAATAAAAAAAAAATCACTGCGCAGAAATTATCGTCCAGTTAGCTCGAAGTTTGTAGTTGGTAAACTAATGGAAACCACATTCAGGACAGAATCGTAAACCATTCTCAGCGTGGTTTACGACGAAATCCCTCTTGCCTGGCACATCTGCTTGATTACTTTTACGACACAATCAACATAAATGATGAAAGTAAAGCAGTTTTCATCGTGTGTATATTTTCAAAAAGCATTTGATAGTGTCACATCAAAGGTTACTAACAAAACTTAGGTCGTGTGGTGGTGGTGTGGATAGGGATATAATTCGTTGGTCAGGAAACTGGCTGACTGGCCATTAACAAAGAGTGGTAATTATACAGCGGGATGGTTAGACGTAACAAGCGGCGGGATACAGGGAAGGTTCTCTTTCACACTTATATTGATAATGAGCTTCATTATAAGACATGGAAATTTGAGGACGATATTGGCTAAATTGGGAGATGAATCTATAACGAAAAGTGAACGTCTGTAGCTTCACACTGACACAGAGTCAAGAGGTCGTAAAATGAGAAGGCAAAAGGTACCGTATGAATTCTGATGAACACCAAGAAGGTGAATCAGGAAAATGTCTTCAGTGTAATCTCTGGCGGTCTAAAGCCAATTAAGCAGTACAGAAAAGGAGTACAAAAGGTTGAACAAGATTCTTCCGTTCATGGGTATGGCTTTCGGACTCTGAAGTCTAGGGAAATTATCCCTCACTTTTTAAGAGACGCGGGTGCGTCCCCATCCTAGAATACTGTTGTGTTCAAGCTCTGGTCACCCTACTTAAGGAAAGAACACAGACGGAATGGAGAGAATAACTATCCAAATTATCCCCCGGGATGAAAAACAAATCTTATGAGAGCCGGTCAAGCGACTTGAATATATATATTTTTCTCGAAAAAGAAAAGGTTAAGAGGTGATCTATTTCAGGTATTCGACATTATCAGAGGGTATCGACAGTCTCCACCTAACTAACTGGTTAAGGAGAGATTCGCCTGATTTATTTCGTTTTAATGTATTCGTGTGTGTGTGTGTGTGTGTGTGTGTGTGTGTGTGTGTGTGTGTGTGTGTGTGTTGTTTTGAGAAATGTATTGGGATTATGGAATATTCTTACCGCGTCCATATCTAAAGTGTTTCACTTGGGGAGCCACGCAAGTGGTGTCTCTTCTCTCTCCTAAAACTGCAATAAAAGTCTCGTCTATCACACTACTGCTACTGCCAAACTTTACTCGCTGCTCCAGAGCCCCTACAACTTTTCGAACTCACGAGCTCCCGCAGCAAATCCTTCCCTCTCATAATCCACGAGTCAGACGTTTCCCGAGCCTAAAGTACCCTGGACTCTGCCCTACTAAGAGTCCCACTTGCCATGACCCTCTCCCTTCGCAGACCTCCCCCAACCCAGACACCCTACATCTCCCATCTAGTCAAACGCATTGAAGAATCCTTCAGGCGACACACTCCATCTCCTCCTCACCTCATCATCGCCTGTTACTCCTTAACCATTTGCTCCCCTTCGCCCACATTGGTTCTCCTGTATTTCCCGCACTATTAACCTCCTTCCAAAACTTATTCTCATCATTTCCTAAAGTTTGCCGATACTCGCTCACCCCAACTCCCAGTTGCCATCTATATATCATCCCTTGCACCTTCCCTTCTTGACCTCCTGCCGCTCTCTTTGGCACATATCCCGGTTACCCACACTCCCCTGTACGGAAGTACCACCCATACACCTCTCTCACTAGCAACATCACTTTATTACCCCATCACTCACTACGCTCACCTCCCACCTCCCGTCTACCGCACGCATTATTCGCAATGCCAGCACTGCTTCCCTAACCATCCAAAAACCCACTCCCCTAACTTTGTTTGGTATCGTCGTTTGTCATTCCTCACTCAATCTCTCCTTGGTGTATCCTTACACAAATCTCTCTCTCCCAAGCTCATTTACTTGCACCACCCTCTTCTCACTCATATCGTTTCCTCTATTCCGAAAACCTCTACAAAGCTTTACTCTCGCCTCCACCATGTAATGATCAGACATTTCACCAGCTGCCCCTCTCAACACATCACATCCAAGACTCCCTCTTTTACATGCTTGTAAATCAGTAAATGATCCAATAATGCCCGCGTACCATCTTTCCTACTCACCCACGTATCCTTTTGTATATCCCTATTTTTAAGTATTCCCAATCACCAGCCTGACCCAAGTTGTTCATCATTTCCATTCATCCTACTGATTACTCTATGCCCCAAATTACATCCCAAACTGCCGCAATACTCAATTTTGCTCCCAAAACGCTCACCGGTCTTCATTCATTTTTCATGGCCAGTTTTATAAATATCTTCCTTCCTCTTTTCTAACCTTAAGAAACTAAAGTACATTAAGGTGAGGGTGTCCAGCGCCCTACTCTCCCTCCTCTTAGTCGCCTTTTACGACACGCAGGAAGTTCGTGGAAAATATACCTTATACCCTACCCCGAGGGATATTACCCAATTCTGCCTGTCTATGAAAAGCTAATCTTAGCGAGGATGTATCATAGTCTGTTGACAAGAGGGAGTAGAGTGTCGTCGACGGAATATCTCACTCCTGCCAGTGTAGTCTTGGAGCTGCAGGAGTTCCTAGGAGAGAGATCTTGGAGTAACACCAGCGCCCTTTCAAGAAAGGTGCAATTATGAACGACAGATAAACACAAATGTATATGGCAAGAACGTGGGGCAAAGCGTTCCTTGGGCGTATCACGGAGTGAGATGCTCTGGTTGAGGAGTGGAGTAGTCTGGTTACTGAGTGAGGGGAGTGATCTAGTCAAGGAGTAATGTGTGGGATGGTTACGGGTCGGTTGGTCTGGTAACGGAGAGGGGTGGACTGGTCTGGCTAAAGAGTGGTGGGGAATGACAGAGTGTATGGGTCTGGTTAAGGAGTAATGGACCCACCAATACACCTGACGTTATTGTCAGGACATTACAGTACACATGTACTCTCAGGGGTCAACATCATTAAGCAGGAAGACCTTGTTTTTGAAACTTGTGTAAAGGTTTGTGAATAAAGTTTTGTATATACTTTATGGGTATAACTATTTCATGCAATTTCGTACGTCCCTATGGGAGGAATTAACCTACGTACCTTATGTCTTTAGGGTTGCTTGTTACGTTGTTTCGTGGGGTGATTCTGTGGTTCAGAGAAAATCTAGATATTCTTGATTTTTGACTACAAGGTGAGCCAGTATTCTAGAAAGAGAAATTGATATTTTTTTTATTTCTTTGTGAACGAGTGGCCAGTTAGAGAACACAGTAGATGATAGCCTCTGCTAATGTCCTGATGGCATTTGACCTGAGCAAGCGAGGCAAAAAAGGAAGCAAAACATTCTTTGTTAACAGTCCTAGGAATGCATGTTTACGGTACGCTATGGTAGTGAGCTGCTGTCAGTATGTGATGGCTGATAGAAAATTTCCAAGAATGGAAGAGCATTGTCGTGTTTAGTCTCTATTGTAACTTTAACGTTTCTGTGTTTAGTGCTCAGATGTTGTTCGAAATGTTCTCTGCGAGACGAGTCAAAGAAACACTGCAAATGTCTCGTCTACTTATCTCTCTTCCACAGTGAGGGATCAAATTTAGAAGGCCATTCGTGTAACAGCAATGCAGTACACGTCACTCAGACCGACCCACTCTTCCACGTCTTCTTGCTTCAGAACAAGCATGGGTCTTGCCCGAGGTTACCTCATCCATGAATCAGTCCAGAAAGGGTCGAACGAGGACAATGGACACAAACCGGAGGTAATGAACCAGTACCGCCAAAGAAACGTGAACGCTTTGCTCCACATAGACAGTGCTTCACGGTCTCACACAAAAGAACCAAAGTCTGGTTTCGGTACGATATACACGACAGGTAAGAGAATGGATGGGTGCAACTGAGGCTGGATTTCGTCTGCTCTAAATGCCGCTTCAGGATATCGGGAAAAGTGACGAGAATTAAAAAATAAAATAATGATAGCTAACATGACCATATTACTATCTTGTAACAAAAACCTTCTCTTGTAGTGAGGTACCTGTCTTATGTGATTGTTAAGACCTACGCAGGACTGGGAGTTACTGTAGAAATTATTCTCAAGTTGACCAATATGTAATGTTAAAGTTTTATAGTCAGCTGCTGCTGCTGCTGCAACAACATGCAGTACTGCACCAGGTAAAAATGACTGCTTCGGACAACCACCTGTATGGAAGTTGAAGTTTCGTTTTTCCAATGGTTTCTGATGTCTTTTTACACGATTTTGATCGTCATTTCTCCCTTCTGAAATATCCATTCCTTTATCCAATGATGATGAGGGATTCCTAGTAGGAAACGGGGTTTTGAGTGAGGGAAATCACAAATAAATAGTGATTTACGATTGAACTGAAGGCCGGAATCGTTCAAGATATCAAAAACCATCTGAAAAAAAAAAATTCCCGAACCAAACCTAACAACTCTAGCCTATCCAAGGCCTACCGCAACGTACGACTGGTATGCTTACATTAAACTCTAGAAGACTCATGACTGGGAGTCGTCGTGGTCCTCCTCTTCCTCGTCATTCCCAAGTCACACTGACCGCTGTCTGTCCGACTGCGGGAGGCGGGGCTTCCTGACAATGACAAAGAACTGGTGTAGCTGCCTCTCCTCAGTGAACTGTCCTGGTCCTGACGAGGAACTAGTGCAGCTGCCTCTCCTCACTGAACCGTCCCATCGTTCAAGCAAATCTTCCATGCTACACGAAGCACTGCTTCAAGTAAACGGACTTGCTTCACTCATTTCTTAATGTCCCTCCTCCGACAAACTCTCGAAATTCTGAGTGTGGCTAGTGCAGTTACGTGGATCAACAAAATCTTCGGAGTGGTTCCTCACAATGTGGTCGTATCCGTGGTTGTTCAGGTTATTGTAAGCTGCCCAACTGACGCTCACACTAGTTGCCTCTGGCCGTGTATACTGCTCGATTCGAGGAATCAGTGAAGCAGCGTTGGGTTCGCGGGCAGCAGGTACTTCTGGAACTGCCTCTCTGTACCACCAAACATCCTGTTGCCACTCAGAACACTGCCTCTCTCTCTCTCTCTCTCTCTCTCTCTCTCTCTCTCTCTCTCTCTCTCTCTCTCTCTCGTATTTCCTCTTCCCAAACTGCGTCTAGTCGCCTTCGACAACAATTTCAGGGCCTCCTATTGGCTGTTTGATGGTCAAACCAGTGTTGCGTCACTAGCGAACACAAACTGCGCCAGTCGACCGAGACTCGCACCGCGAGACAGGTTCACACATCTGACGACGGCCCGATGATCCCAGAACCTACAGAGCTAATGATCAACACAACAAGATACGTTTCCGCTGCTCCAGCTGTGCACGATCGATAGATGTTCCTTTTCAAATGTAACACTTGATCATTACACCTTTTCCGATCCTTGCACTTCGGTCGCAGAACTAAATATGTTTGTCGGCTTGGTAATAGCACACTTATGCTTCACACGCTTCACTCGGGAGGACACCGTGTTCTCGAAGAGATTTCCACGCTTCGCCAGTCTTTACCGTAATACTGGATGCCAAGTTTCGCGATAGTCTGGAAACAGTCAAGGTCATAGCCACTACGCGGGCACGACGTGGCGGAAATCACTTCATATTCTAGGGCGGCACTGCGGAGGTCTACATCGAGCTGTGGTTGGTTGATACGAATTCATACTGTCCAATTAAAGCGCAGAGAACAAACAATGGGACTTCAAAAAAGTATAATGATTTCCCTCCGAAAGAATCGAAATTTCCTGTGGAAGTTATCGTTTGTGGGAGAAATGATGCAGAAGAAAAAAAAAAAGTCTTAAAATTGCGCAAACTACTTTCAAGATCCTTAAACTTAAAATCCCATAACTCGCTTCATTATCCGAAACGGTAATAACATCACTGCAACATACACAGATATTTGAAGCTGCAATCTTTGCCGTCACTAGACGATCACATCACACACACACACACACACACACACAATAGAAAAAAGATCGAATTGACACCAATGCCAGAGCATGACAACAAAGCTCTTGAATGAGCAATTACAGCGGACCAGAGCACCACATTGTCATCCGTCCTAACACTGCACTGTAGCGAGACTTTACGTGAGTTGCTTTGATTTCTTACATCACAGATGACTCTACTTTGCTATTTAATGCGTGCACCTCAACCTTTTTCCTCGTCTCTTCTGATCCAATCAGTCTACTACAACTAAGTCCTTCCAAAAAAATATTATAGAAATCCGATAAAAGATGAGGCGTCACTGAAGAAAAATATCGAGAGAGGAGGGTGTGAAAGAAGATGGGGAAACAAATTGCAAGACAAAATAGGAAGACAGACGTAAGGGAACGGTTAAGGAGGCAGAGAAGGATACGGATAGGTTTATAACGAAAGGGTGAAGTAACGCCGGTATGAACTTGAGAGGAGCAGATGGAGTAGGACATGGCGAAACGAACTGCGGAGAGCGGTACCTGCATCATGACAGACTCCGGAGCAGTAACTACAGCAACGTATATCATGCCAGAAGGCAGAGCAGTAACCATATCAGGGTAATGCAACGTTACATAAGCCCGCCATCAATACCGACGCTAGGGTATGCCAACTGAGATTAAAGATTTCTAAATACGTCGGACCCGATACATACATGACAACCTCAAACTCTATCCCTAGTGGATGATATCGACATACCACACACGGATATCATGACGATAGGAAAGATGTAAAGACACAGCTAACACAGCCCCTGCAGGGAAGGAGGCGGTTAACACAGACCCTGAAGGGAAGAGGACGATTAACACAGCCCCTGCAGGGAAGAGGGCGGTTAACACAGCCCCTGCAGGGAAGGGAGCGTATAACACAGCCCCTGCAGGGAAGAGGGCGTTACCACAGCCCCTGCAGGGAAGGGAGGCGGTTAACACAGACCCTGCAAGGAAGGGGGCGGTTAACACAGCCCCTGCAGGGAAGGGGGCGGTTAACACAGACCCTGCAGGGAATGGAGCGGTTAACACAGCCCCTGCAGGGAAGGGAGCGTTTAACACAGCCCATGCAGGGAAGGGGGCGGTTAACACAGCCCCTGCAGGGAAGGGAGCGGATCCAGATAATATGAGCGGAACCTGAGCCCTTCCAGAACACGACCGACCAGTCCTTGGGAAGCTCTACCCTGGGGAAATATATTAGACTGTCAAAGGGAAGGATTTTGTCCTCATATCCTCCTTCCTGCCGCCGATGGTTCGCTTTTCTCCCCGGTCACGTCCGCCTCATGGCCTCACTTGCTGCCCACCCAACCCCTCTCCCTCAACACACAATACCCTCGATAACTCCCATCTCTTGGTCTCGTCTCGCACATCTCCTCCTATTTACTCTCCCCCTGGTCCTCTCTCTTTCCTTTTGTTTCGCAGCTTTTGTTCGCCTCCTCCTCTTCACTCTTCCTCTGTTCCCCATAAGCGTTATTCCCCTATCTTTCTTATCTTTCCCTTTTTCTTGGGGCCATTTTCCTTACTCTTCTTACTTCTGTTCTTCATATCTATCCATCCTCCCTTTTATCAACGTCTCACTCTGGCCTCTCTCCTGTTATATTTGGTTCATGCCATTCTCTCCTCACCTTCATTTTATCTTTCGGTGGCTCTTCTTCTTCTCCTCCTCCTCCTCACGTTTATCTATTTTCCACCCGTTTACATCCGATGTAAAGTTACCGATGGAAACCATCAAATAAATAGACACAGATTACTTAAAAGACAACAACACAAATCCCTGTGACCCAGCGTGTGTGTGTGGTGTGTGTGTGTGTGTGTGTGTGTGTGTGTGTGTGTGTGTGTGTGTGTGTGTGTGTGTGTGTGTGTGTGGGCGTGTGGGACTGCTACAGACGAGAGAAGCTGTTGAGCTCTTATGATCCAGCAAGACAAATGCCTCACCTGCTTAAGTCATAATTTCGGGGAAAGATTTATATACCCCAAGGGGAGGAGGATCTGGCGGTGGTAGTAGTAGTAGTAGTAGCAGCAGTATGTTAGCCTTACCGTGACGGGAGCAGAGTGGAGAGGGTCTGCGAGGTTTGTGTAGCTCAAGGATCGGGAGCAGATTGGAGAGGGTCTGCGAGGTTTGTAGCTCAAAGATCGGGAGAAGAGGGGAGGGTCTGTGAGGTTTGAAGCTCAAGGATCGGAAGCAGAGTGGAGAGGGTCTGCGAGGTTTGTAGCTCAAGGATCGGAAGCAGAGTGGAGAGGGTCTGTGACGTTTGAAGCTCAAGGATCGGAAGCAGAGTGGAGAGGGTCTGCGAGGTTTGTAGCTCAAGGATTACAGCTGCATATACGATGAGCGTGATTTGCCGGATGCCACGGAAAAATTGAATCACGGGGGGATACCGCCGCCGCCACGCCGCCCGGCGAACGAGGAGGGAAGACGTGGCTGGGTGTACCTGAGATGTGTCCAGCGGGGGAACACAGACGTCCCCGACCAACCAGACACACAACTTCACCCAAGACGCTGGGATGTGAGCTGTGTGTGTGTGTGTGTGTGTGTGTGTGTGTGTGTGTGTGTGTGTCTAGCTGGTGACGAGAAAATAACGTAACAGTGTTAACGCCGCTACGGTGTGAATAACGGATGAAAGTAACGTGCCTCGCGAGGACAGTGTGTCACGAAACCTATCGTGAACGAACACACGACAGACGAACGCAAGACGTAGACTGGCAAGCCATTACCACGGCCACACCTCGCACTCCCCCACTCCTAGTCAAGGTGTGGGCTGAAATGGCTAGACCAGCCGTACGTGTATCGGATCAACACAATAAACGCAAGCACAAAGCAGTCCACAAACAAAGATAAGGCGACACATAGCAATACACGACAGTACAGAGCTTATTTTTCATTTCCCTCGAGGAGGAAGGAGTAGTAGACTGGAGAGCGAAAGTCACACACGAACCTCTTCAGGTTTAATGGTGGACAACATCATCGAGGAGATCTCATGCGAAACCAACCCCTGACGAATCTACACAGACCCCCCTGGCTCCTCCTGGAGTGACGACCCTGTACCTTGCTCAGTCCGTGATCCTTCCTGTACTGAACTACTCCTCTCCCGTGCCCGGTCCACCCCACCCGGTCTGCCCTTATTGAATTACTCCCCGCACGTCTAGTCTCCCCATTACTAAATTACTCCCCAGTCCCTCACCTACCCAGCTGGTCTCTGTGTTATGGATCAAACAGGACAGAGAGTCGTGTCAGAGGAGGAGGAGGAGGAGGGAGTGTACTCATAGTCTAGTACAGTGAAGACCATCATCACCCACGACAGCTGGCATGAATGAACTGGACGACCCCGACGACACCCCCTGCTACAGGCATGGGGTCAAGATGACGACACACACAGTTGGTTCCTTCAGAACCGGAAGGTCTGGGCGGAAACACCACTCGCTGGTCAACCACACACACGACGAACACAGCCTACGAGAACTACTTCGTATCTGTAGCAACAGTGTTACACACACACACACACACACACACACACACACACACACACACACACACACACACACACACACACACACACACACACACACACACACACACAGACGGCCCGGGGTATATTAATAAGGCGCCAGGAATATACTCGGACGCTTCAGTAACCTTACACCATACTAAGATCTCTCCTCTACACGTTCCCTGCCCAACCTCTTGTCTCCCATCGTGGACAACAAATTGAAAAGGGGGAAGAAAGATGGTTTCCATAGTGGATGATAAAGATGGGTCAGCGGGAGTGTGTGAGGTAGCGTCCCGAGGGGAGGCAGGGCCCTAGTGACGACCTGACTGACACCAGTGAAGAGGTGGGGAGGTGGACGGCAGGAGGCACCGAAGGCGATGAGAGAGGCGGGAGTGGTGGGGCGGGAGGGAGTCAAGATAGAGGAAGACTGACGGCCGGAGAGGATGGAGGAGAGAGAGAGAGAGAGAGAGAGAGAGAGAGAGAGAGAGAGAGAGAGAGAGAGAGAGAGAGAGAGAGAGAGAGAGAGAGAGAGAGAGAGAAGGAAGATATGGCAGGAGAGTGATGAGGAGAGAGAGGAGCAGGTTTTATAGAGATGCGTAGGAAGGGAAGTGATGATGAAGAGGTAAGTATGGGAGACATCACGATCAGCGTGGGCGGTAAGAAGAAAGAAAGAGAGAGAGAGAGAGAGAGAGAGAGAGAGAGAGAGAGAGAGAGAGAGAGAGAGAGAGAGAGAGAGAGAGAGAGAGAGAGAGAGAGAGGAAGGCAGAGGGGAGAGGAAATGAGAGGGGGAGATATTCAAATTACAGGAGTAGGCGGGGAGATAAGTCCTGGGAAAGCTAACTATAGAATGTGGCTCGCCAGCCAGCCAGAGCGGGAGGCTGGCCGGTCATGAGAAAGAACTAGGTCGGCCTTGAGGGCAGACCTGACCGACCCAGAGAGAGGCGGGAACCACTGGCTGTCTGTGTGATGGTGACACAGACCTAGCAGACTCAACCTGGATGGAAGACGTGAGTGTGGGGCAGGCGAGGCAGGGCTGTGTCAGGGGCAAGGTTGGATCACCGTCTAGGGCAGGATGGCGTCATCATGGTGTAAGGGTTAGCAGCAGGAAGTAGTATGAGAGGGCAGTGCCAAAGGTTAGTTTCTAGAGGGTAGCGCTAGACTGTGCTGCTAGGGGGTAACACTAGGGGTGTTGCCAGAGGATAGTGTTAGTGTGTAGTGCCAGGAGGATAACATGAGTGGATACTGCCAAGATGTAGTGACAGAGGAGCGTGCGAGACGGTAATGTCAGGGTGTAATGCCAACTTCACAACAGTTCCAAATGTTGGCACTTCTAATCCAAAATTCCCTAATCTTTCTACACAATCAGTGTGACCCATTGTTTAGCAGAAACTCTCTGGTGACTTTCCCCTCTTTCAGGGAAGCCTCTGTTGTTGTCACTGGTCCTATCAGCAGAGACAGTAAGCCCTAACCTTTCACAGGTATCTGGTACCTGGCTGAGTATGAAGTGTGTATTATTGTGCACAAAACTCTTGATAATGATACTGACAGCATTAGTAAGTATATGTTGTGTGGTACTGATGGGCAAGGACTGACGAAAACTGAGTTCATGAGGACGTTGAACAAGGTGGGGTAAGTACACTGCCCTGCAGAATACCAAGTTCAAACTTTATGATTCCACTTTTGTGTCCCTAAAACAGAACCGATGATTTTCCATCCGACAGGCAGCCAGAGATTCAGTTAGTTAGTATATGCAGGATTACGAGTCGATTAGCAATACCAGTAGTAGCTCTGAGGTCGAGGAAGGTGGTGTAATTGTACTCAGTATGAAGAATTTAAAAGGCAGTAAAGCAATGATACGCACGCACTCTTTTTGCAAGGAAAACCGTATGGGTGTAGTATGTCACAGTATGCA